>NC_090646.1:53618279-53863279 GCF_040937935.1 Hyperolius riggenbachi
GACGGGTGGGTAAAAGTAATCCTGTAAAGGCCTGAGCCCACTAACGCAGTTGTGTCAGCTTTTGTCCTCTTTTCAGAATTTGTAACATTGATGTGTAACTGAAAAGCGGATACAACTGCGTCAGTGGGCTCAGGCCCTAACTTACATTTCCCTTCCGCTGCAGCCATCAGCACATCCGCACTTCTAAGAAGGCAGATATTAAAGGATATAGAAAAAGAAGAGTGCTCTAAGACCAATATGTGCAATAGATAGCTGCCATGTCAAGGACAGGTCTTACCTGGATTCAAAGAGCTGTCAGTGAGATACAGCCTGTATGCGCTTGTGTCCCGTTAAAGCGGGAGTGTCACCATAAAAATCAAATTTCAACAGCAACTAGTCTGAGTGTATTAAGGGATAAAGATGTTAATCCTGCATTCAAAACTTTTTCTGCTGTTATGGTTTGGAGTTATCACATACCTTAGGAGCACTGGCCCTTTAATAGCCATTGCCATTCAGTTGCATGCTGGGGGTTCTTTTTATCTATTATATATTCCTCCTCTTCCCTTTATTTCCCTGCCTACCTGAAACGTGATCCTCTGCTCACTTGTGTCTACAAGCAAGGCTGAGGTGTCTCAGCGATTGGAGGAGAAAAGAAAAAAAAGTTGAGGGAAGAAATGACATCAGCGTTTAGCCTCAAACTGTGGGCAAAAGACATGGTTCCCACCAGGAACAGAATTCTCTTCATTTATTATATAAAATTCACTGAAATCAAAACGTGGACAGTACAATACATGTGTTATGTAAGTAGATCAAGTATTTATCTACTTATATATGTGGGTTTTTTTCCCTGGCATAGTATGGCTGATCCTACTGCTTTAAAAACCAGGGACCAGGCTCCAGTAGGGAAGTCCACACGGTGAGTGCCTTTGGCAGGTGCAGCCAGTATCGATATCCGGATGGTGTCCTCGCGACTTAGAAGTCTTTAGGCCAAATAAACACCCTTATACCACCCACGTATCTGGCCACCTCTTTACAGCTGTCACAGTGTTGCCTAGCAACCGTCCAACGCAGTTTTCCTGCACTCAGCGGGTGGCGGGCAGCACCTTTTCACGCGGACTCTGCTCTCTTGTTGCTGCCCTGGCTGGGGAGAGCTGGCAGTCCTGCTGTGGAGCAAGTGCTGTTGTTGCCCATCCACCATCTAGGACACAAGAGAGCTGCCTAATCAGGTTGCCTGATTGCACCACCAGGGGATTTATTCAGATTCCCATCCACAGACTCAGATATTAAACGAAACACTGTAGTGACATATAGTAGGGATGAGTGAGATCTCCTCTGACAGTCTTGCAGAGATTTCCTTGAACCAAGTTCTGATTGTTCCGCAAATTTTCAGCAAACCATTTTCACAAATTCCATTAGCACTGACATCTTCTGCAGCACTTTACAGAGTACATAGTCGTGTCACTGACTGTCCTCAGAGGAGCTCACGATCTAATCCCTAACGTAGTCATAGTCTAATGTCCTACCATATTATTAGTATGTATTAATATTGCACTGACATCTCCTGCAGCACTTTACAGAGTACATAGGCATGTCACTGCCTGTCCTAAAAAAGGGGCTCACAAAACAGAGTCATAGTCTAATGTCTATAGTCATAGTTTAATATTATGTATATATATAGCACTGACATCTTCTGCAGAACGTTATAGAGTACATAGTGATGCCCCTGACTGCCCTCAAAGTAGCTCACCATCTAAACCTACCATAGTCATAGTGTAATGATCTACCAAATTATGTACAAGCTGATGGCCTGGCGTTGCCCCGGTATGTATTTGGCTGATGTTGCCTCCGCCCACTTTTTCTAACCCTAACACAAATTTACTCAATTACCTAGTCTGTGGTCTTTGGCATCAATCATTTGCATTGAAATGAAACAAATCTGATTGGCTGTTTGTGGCGCCACCCCCTTTTCTGAATTTGAACCCAAGCACGCAATGGCCAACTGTACCAAGTTTGAGGCTTGTGCCATTAACAGTGCAAGAATGGCAGACATGAAATGTATTCCCCTTGAAAATCAATAGGTGAATTTTGATTGGCTTTAATTAGGCTCTAGTGTTGGGCGAACATCTAGATGTTCGGGTTCGGGCCGAACAGGCCGAACATGGCCGCGATGTTCGGGTGTTCGACCCGAACTCCGAACATAATGGAAGTCAATGGGGACCCGAACTTTTGTGGTTTGTAAAGCCTCCTTACATGCTACATACCCCAAATTTGCAGGGTATGTGCACCTTGGGAGTGGGTACAAGAGGAAAAAAAAATTAGCAAAAAGAGCTTATAGTTTTTGAGAAAATCGATTTTAAAGTTTCAAAGGGAAAACTGTCTTTTAAATGCGGGAAATGTCTGTTTTCTTTGCACAGGTAACATGTTTTTTGTCGGCATGCAGTCATAAATGTAATACATATAAGAGGTTCCAGGAAAAGGGACCGGTAACGCTAACCCAGCAGCAGCACACGTGATGGAACAGGAGGAGGGTGGCGCAGGAGGAGAAGAAGGCCACGCTTTGTGAGACACAACAACCCCGGCCTTGCATGAGGGCAAGAAGCGTGCGGATAGCAGGCTTTGTACCGCCATGCAGTCATAAATGTAATAAAGATAAGTGGTTCAATAAACAGGGACCACGCGGCAACGCTAACCCAGCAGCAGCAGACGTGATGGAACAGGAGCAGGCGCAGGAGGAGAAGGCCACGCTTTGTGAGACACAACAACCCAGGCCTTGCATGAGGGCAAGAAGCGTGCGGATAGCAGGCTTTGTACCGCCATGCAGTCATAAATGTAATAAAGATAAGTGGTTCAATAAACAGGGACCACGCGGCAACGCTAACCCAGCAGCAGCAGACGTGATGGAACAGGAGCAGGCGCAGGAGGAGAAGGCCACGCTTTGTGAGACACAACAACCCAGGCCTTGCATGAGGGCAAGAAGCGTGCGGATAGCAGGCTTTGTACGGCCATGCAGTCATAAATGTAATAAAGATAAGTGGTTCAATAAACAGGGACCACGCGGCAACGCTAACCCAGCAGCAGCAGACGTGATGGAACAGGAGGAGGCGCAGGAGGAGAAGGCCACGCTTTGTGAGACACAACAACCCAGGCCTTGCATGAGGGCAAGAAGCGTGCGGATAGCATGCTTTGTACCGCCATGCAGTCATAAATGTAATAAAGATAAGTGGTTCAATAAACAGGGACCACGCGGCAACGCTAACCCAGCAGCAGCAGACGTGATGGAACAGGAGCAGGCGCAGGAGGAGAAGGCCACGCTTTGTGAGACACAACAACCCAGGCCTTGCATGTGGACAAAAAGCGTGCGGATATAGCAGCAATGCTTTTTGCCGCCATGCAGTCATAAATGTAATACAGATGAGAGGTTCAATAAACAGGGCCCGGAAACGCAACACCATCCCAGATGTTCATTGGTCATGTTACTTGGTTGGGGTCCTGGAGTGTTGCGTAGTCATTTCCAATCCAGGATTGATTCATTTTAATTTGAGTCAGACGGTCTGCATTGTCTGTAGAGAGGCGGATACGCCGATCTGTGACGATGCCTCCGGCAGCACTGAAACAGCGTTCCGACATAACGCTGGCTGCCGGGCAAGCCAGCACCTCTATTGCGTACATTGCCAGTTCGTGCCAGGTGTCTAGCTTCGATACCCAATAGTTGAAGGGTGCAGATGGATGGTTCGACACAGCTACGCCATCTGACATGTAGTCCTTGACCATCTTCTCCAGGCGATCGGTGTTGGAGGTGGATCTGCACGCTTGCTGTTCAGTGGGCTGCGGCTGCATGGGTGTCAGAAAATTTTCCCACTCCAAGGACACTGCCGATACCATTCCCTTTTGGGTACTAGCTGCGGCTTGCGTTGTTTGCTGCCCTCCTGGTCGTCCTGGGTTTGCGGAAGTCAGTCTGTCTGCGTACAACTGGCTAGAGGAGGGGGAGGATGTCAATCTCCTCTCTAAAGTCTCCACAAGGGCCTGCTGGTATTCTTCCATTTTGACCTGTCTGACTCTTTCTTCAAGCAGTTTTGGAACATTGTGTTTGTACCGTGGATCCAGAAGGGTATAAACCCAGTAATTGGTGTTGTCCAGAATGCGCACAATGCGTGGGTCACGTTCAATGCAGTCTAGCATGAATTGAGCCATGTGTGCCAGAGTCCTACCAGAATCCTCATCATCCTCTTGTGAGCGTTGTGATAGTTGTTGTGATGCATCATAGTCGTCACCTTCCTCCTGGTCTGCTTCTGCTGACCATTCGCGTTGAATTGTGGAAGTCCAACGTGCACCGCTCTGGCCCTCGTCAGTGGTGGCATGAAATTCCTGCTCCAACTCCAGCTGTTCCTCCTCCTCTTCTTCGTCATAGCTGCTGGGGCCAGCGTTCCCTGAGGCGGATGGCCTGATGTTGGTACCATCACGCTGATCGTTTTCTCCTTCAGATTCCCCCAGTTGCATCATGACAGCTGTTTCCTTGATTTTTAACATCGACCTCTTCAGTAAACACAGCAGTGGTATGGTAATGCTGACTGAAGAGTTGTCACTGCTCACAAGCAACGTGGATTGCTCAAAATTTTGGAGGACTTGGCAGAGGTCCAACATGTTGGCCCAATCGGATCCACAGAAGCTTGGCAGCTGGCCGGATGCGCCTCGGTACTGCGCCGTCATGTACTGGACCACTGCACTCTTCTGCTCGCAAAAGCGGGCTAGCATGTGCAGCGTAGAATTCCAGCGCGTAGGGACATCACACAGCAAGCGATGGTGGGGGAGATTGAAGCGCTCCTGCATCTTGGCGAGTGCCCCCGAAGCAGTACTGGAATTTCTACAATGTTTGGACACTCGACGCACCTTCAACAGCAGATCGGGCACGCCTGGGTATGTCCTCAGGAACCGCTGAACTACTAGGTTCATCACGTGCGCCAGGCAAGGGATGTGTGTCAGCTTAGCCAACCTTAAAGCGCGAATGAGATTACTCCCATTATCACACACAACCATGCCCGGTTTCAGGTCCAGCGGTGCCAGCCACAAATCCGTCTGTTCCTTTATTCCCCTCCAAATTTCCTCCCCTGTGTGCTGCTTATCCCCAAGGCAGATTAGCTTCAGCAACGCTTGCTGACGCATGCCAACAGCTGTGCTGCACTGCTTCCACGATCCTACTGCTGCTGGGTTAGCGTTTCCGGATGAGGTACAGCTTTGAGATGCGTTGGAGGAGAAGGAGTCAGAGAGGTAGGTGCTGCTGTTATCCAGTGGGAGGGACGGCGGTGCAGCTGTTTGTGGCGTGGGCAACACCCGTGCCGTAGCAGGTGAGGAATCGCTGCCAGGCTCCACAAGGTTCACCCAGTGCGCGGTAAGGGAGATGTATCGACCCTGGCCGAACGCACTCGTCCAGGTGTCAGTGGTGAGGTGAACCTTGCAGGCAACGGCATTCTTCAAGCTTCGGGTTATTTTGCTGACCACGTGCTCATGCAACTCAGGCACTGCAGAGCGTGCAAAGTGGTAGCGGCTGGGAACCACGTAACGTGGGATGGCCACTGACATCATGCCCTTGAAGCTGTTTGTCTCCACCAATCGATATGGCAGCATTTCGCAGGCCAGAAGCTTGGCTATGCTGGCTGTTACTGCCACGGCCCGGGGGTCATTTGCTGGCAATTTCCTCTTGCGCTCAAACATCTCCGACACAGACAACTGAACCGTAGCGCTGCACACGGAAGGGCTGTTGGTTGTTGTGTTTGATGAACACTGGGAGACCTCAAGAGCACTACTCCGGAAAGTGACAGTGTCAGCGTCGTCTGATGTTTGTGAATGTTGTGAACCACGCAATGGCTGGGCTACTGCTGCTGCTGAGGCGGGTCTGGTGAACCCAAGGGAGGCAGTGTTGTTTCTGGTACCCTGTCCTGACGCGTTTGCCCAAAGAGTGGGATGTTTGGATAGCATGTGACGGCTCATGCTGGTGGTGGAGAGGTTGTTAATATTTTTCCCCCTGCTCAGGCGGGTCTTGCACACCTTGCAAATCGCCATGGTAACATCCTCAGTGCAGTCTTCAAAGAAAGCCCAGAC
The DNA here is from genome assembly GCF_040937935.1 of Hyperolius riggenbachi. Taxonomy (NCBI): domain Eukaryota; kingdom Metazoa; phylum Chordata; class Amphibia; order Anura; family Hyperoliidae; genus Hyperolius; species Hyperolius riggenbachi. The sequence goes on from NC_090646.1 coordinate 53,624,355, forward strand.
TTTGGAGCACCTGCCTCCTTGCTGGCGATTTCTGTTTGCTCCTCTTTTGCCTCTCACTTGAACTTCCACGCTTGTGGTGCCTGAAATTGCGCGCCGCCTACCTTGTGGCACAAGGCGAACTCGTGCAGCAGTGTGTTCTTCAACAGACTCATCTGTGCTGCTGCTACGACGGCGATGTTCTCGTTCACAAACAAAATCTGGGTCTCTGTCCACATTGTCCATACCCTCCTCTTCCATCTCCTCAAACTCGTCATATGTCATTGTGGGCCACCGCCGTGGAGTAGAGCTCCCCACAACAACCTCTGCGCAGCACACTCCAACGTCGTCTTCCAGATCTTGTCGGCCGACCTCCTGCAATTGCAACCCCTCCTGCCCAAATTGCTCTGGGATTTGGGTTTCCGAGTCCTCTTCGGACTCGCCTCGTATTTCAGTGCGCGGTACATTTCCCACAGTTAACGGTTGTGAATCCAGGCACAACATTTCTGGCTGTTCCTCCATTGACCTTTGAAAGGTGGAAGTTTGTTGGGCTGGGAATAGCTCCTGCGAATACCCCATTGTGTCCTGAGGTAATTCATCGGACTGGTTATCTGGCAGTTGTGTGCGTGGTGTCGCTGCCGGTTGTGTCAGCTTTGTGCCCACTGGCTCCTTGTAACTGGCTGAGGACTCGGACCTCGTGCGTGATGTGCTGGTGCTGCTTAACCCACTGCTGGACGCTTGAGAGGTCATCCAAGTAATTATCTGGTCCTGTTCTTTTGGATTTGTGAGGGTTGTTGTCCTGGACAACATGGGTGGTATTGAGTGGGTTTTCTTGGGTGCTCCCCTGTGGCCTGTACGTGAACCGTCAGGGGAAACACCTCTTCCCTTGCCCCTCCCTCTTTCACCGGATTTCTTCCTCATTTCACTTATCCTTACAGTACACGCTGACTGGCAGCAGTACAGTGGCAGTACAGAAATGCTATACAGTACCACTATTCCCAGCAGCGACACAGAGCACAATGCTATACAGTGACGGGTGAGCGGTGTACCACTATTCCCAGCAGACACAGAACAGTGAACAGAATGCTATATAGTGTGGCTGAGCGAGCGGTGTACCACTATTCCCAGCAGACACAGAACAGTGAACAGAATGCTATATAGTGTGGCTGAACGAGCGGTGTACTACTGTTCCCAGCAGACACAGAACAGTACACAGAATGCTATATAGTGTGGCTGAACGAGCGGTGTACTACTGTTCCCAGCAGACACAGAACAGTACACAGAATGCTATATAGTGTGGCTGAACGAGCGGTGTACTACTGTTCCCAGCAGACACAGAACAGTGAACAGAATGCTATATAGTGTGGCTGAGCGAGCGGTGTACCACTATTCCCAGCAGACACAGAACAGTGAACAGAATGCTATATAGTGTGGCTGAGCGAGCGGTGTACCACTATTCCCAGCAGACACAGAACAGTGAACAGAATGCTATATAGTGTGGATGAGCGAGCGGTGTACCACTATTCCCAGCAGACACAGAACAGTAAACAGAATGCTATATAGTGTGGCTGAGCGAGCGGTGTACCACTATTCCCAGCAGACACAGAACAGTGAACAGAATGCTATATAGTGTGGCTGAGCGAGCGGTGTACCACTATTCCCAGCAGACACAGAACAGTGAACAGAATGCTATATAGTGTGGCTGAGCGAGCGGTGTACCACTATTCCCAGCAGACACAGAACAGTGAACAGAATGCTATATAGTGTGGCTGAGCGAGCGGTGTACCACTATTCCCAGCAGACACAGAACAGTGAACAGAATGCTATATAGTGTGGCTGAGCGAGCGGTGTACCACTATTCCCAGCAGACACAGAACAGTAAACAGAATGCTATATAGTGTGGCTGAGCGAGCGGTGTACCACTATTCCCAGCAGACACAGAACAGTGAACAGAATGCTATATAGTGTGGCTGAGCGAGCGGTGTACCACTATTCCCAGCAGACACAGAACAGTGAACAGAATGCTATATAGTGTGGCTGAGCGAGCGGTGTACCACTATTCCCAGCAGACACAGAACAGTGAACAGAATGCTATATAGTGTGGATGAGCGAGCGGTGTACCACTATTCCCAGCAGACACAGAACAGTAAACAGAATGCTATATAGTGTGGCTGAGCGAGCGGTGTACCACTATTCCCAGCAGACACAGAACAGTGAACAGAATGCTATATAGTGTGGCTGAGCGAGCGGTGTACCACTATTCCCAGCAGACACAGAACAGTGAACAGAATGCTATATAGTGTGGCTGAGCGAGCGGTGTACTACTGTTCCCAGCAGACACAGAACAGTACACAGAATGCTATATAGTGTGGCTGAACGAGCGGTGTACTACTGTTCCCAGCAGACACAGAACAGTACACAGAATGCTATATAGTGTGGCTGAACGAGCGGTGTACCACTATTCCAAGCAGACACAGAACAGTGAACAGAATGCTATATAGTGTGGCTGAGCGAGCGGTGTACCACTATTCCCAGCAGACACAGAGTGGCAGTAAACAGAATGCTATATAGTGTGGCTGAGCGAGGTACACAGAGTGGCAGTAAACAGAATGCTATATAGTGTGGCTGTGCAAGCGGTGTACTACTATTCCCAGCAGACACAGAGTGGCAGTAAACAGAATGCTATATAGTGTGGCTGAGCGAGGTACACAGAGTGGCAGTAAACAGAATGCTGAGCGAGCGGTGTACTACTATTCCCAGCAGCGACACACAATGACTGGGGGGGACCCTGGCTAGCGTGGCTGGAGCGCGAACTACCCTGCCTGCCTACCCAAAGCTAAACCCACAGACAAATGGCGGAGATATGACGTGGTTCGGGTATTTATTTACCCGAACCACGTGACAGTTCGGCCAATCAGAGCGCGTTCGGGTCCGAACCACGTGACCCGTTCGGCCAATCACAGCGCTAGCCGAACGTTCGGGGAACGTTCGGCCATGCGCTCTTAGTTCGGCCATATGGCCGAACGGTTTGGCCGAGCACCGTCAGGTGTTCGGCCGAACTCGAACATCACCCGAACAGGGTGATGTTCTGCAGAACCCGAACAGTGGCGAACACTGTTCGCCCAACACTATTAGGCTCCACCCCTTTTTCTGAATATTAATCCCAGTCACCCAGTGACCAACTGTGCAATGTTTGAAAACCCTACAATTAACAGTGTAAGAATGGCTGCAGTTTACATTTTCCAGTGAAATGTGTATTTTGTCTCCGCTCACTGATGACCCGGTTGTTGCCCGGTTATGTATCTGGCTGGTGTTGGCTGTGCCTACTTTTCTAACCCTAACACACAATTACTCAGTTACACAATGACCAAGTTTGTGAGCTTTGCAGTCTTTAGCATCAATAATTTGCATTGAAATGAAACAAATCTAATTGGCTGTTTGTGGAGCCCACCCCTTTGTCTCAATTTGAACCCCAGTCACCCAATGACCAACTGTACCAGGTTTGAGGTTAGTGCTATTAACAGTGCAAGAATGGCAACAATGATATATTCCCCTTGAAAATCAATAGGTGAAATTTGATTGGCTTTTGTAGGCTCCACTTACTTTTCTGAATATTAATCCCAGTCACCCAGTGACCAACTGTGCAAAGTTTGAGAGCCCTACCATTAACAGTGTAAGAATGGCTGCAGTTTACATTTTCCAGTGAAATTTGTATTTGTCTCCGCCCCCTTTTTGGTTATGGGAATAAAAAGTATCCTATATGTTATTCCAGGTAATGTACTATGTGTGTGCCAAATTTCAATCAAATCCTTTCAGCCATTTTTGCGTGATCGAGTAACAAACATCCAAACATCCAAACCTCCGAACTTTCCCATTTATAATACTAGCTGGTCGCCCGACGTTGCCCGCGTATGTATTTGGCTAGTGTTGGCTCTGCCCACTTTTCCCAACTCTAACACATAATTACTTAATGACCAAGTATGTGAGCTTTGCGGTCTTTGGCATCAATAATTTGCAATGAAATAAAAAGTGCAAGAATGGCAGCAATTAAATATTCCCCTTAAAAATCAATAGGTGGATTTTGATTGGCTTTTATAGGCTCCACACACTTTTCTGAATATTAATCCCAGTCACCCAGTGACCAACTGTGCAAAGTTTGAGAACCCTACCATTAACAGTGTAAGAATGGCTGCAGTTTACATTTGCGCAATGAAATTTGTATTTTTCTCCACCCACTTATTTCCTAACATTGTTCAGGTATGTATTTGGCTGGTGTTGGCCCCGCCTACTATTTCTAACCCTAACACACAATTACTCAATAACCAAGTTTGTGAACTTTGCGGTCTTTGGCATCAATAATTTGCATTGAGATTAAACAAATCTGATTGGCTGTTTGTGGCTCCACCCCTTTGTCTGAATTTGAACCCCAGTCACCCAATGACCAACTGTACCAGGTTTAAGGCTTGTGCCATTAACAGTGCAAGAATGGTAGCTATTACATATTCCCCTTGAAAATGAATAGGTGAATTTTGATTGGCTTTTGTAGGCTCCACCCACTTCTCTGAATATTAATCCCAGTCACCCAGTGACCAATTGTGCAAAGTTTGAGAACCCTGCCATTAAAAGTGTAAGAATTGCTGCAGTTTACATTTTCTCAGTGAAATTTGCATTTGTCTCCGCCTACTGATGACCCGGCATTGCCCGATTATGTATTTTGCAGGTGCTGGCTGCGCCCACTTCTCCTAAACCTAACACACAATTAATCAATTACTCAATGACCAAGTTTGTGAGCTTTGCGGTCTTTGGCATCAATAACCTGCATTAAAATGAAACAAATCATATTGGCTGTGTGTGGCTCCACCCTGTTTTATGAATGTAAACCCCAGTCACCCAATGACCAACTGTACCAGGTTTGAGGCTTGTGCCATTAACAGTGCAAGAATGTCAGCAATGAAATATTCCCCTGAAAACTCAATAGGTAATTTTTGATTGCCTTTTGTAGGCTCCACCCACTTTTCTGAATATTAACCCCAGTCACCCAGTAACCAACTGTGCAAAGTTTGAGAACCCTGCCATTAACAGTGTAAGAATGGCTGCAGTTTACATTTTCTCAGTGAAATTTGTATTTGTCTCCGCCCCCTTTTTGGTTATGGGAATAAAAAGTATCCTATACTTTATTCCAGGTAATGTACTATGTGTGTGCCAAATTTCATTCAAATCCGTTCAGCCATTTTTGCGTGATCGAGAAACAAACATCCAAACATCCGAACTGTCCCATTTATTATATTAGTAGGATTAGTAGGATTTAAATAGCACTCACATCTTCTGCAGCACATTACAGAGTATAGTCATGTCTATTCTCAATTTCCTACCAGAAAAAATGTAGCTTTGCGCACAGGTTTTTTCTCAAATCTTGTCACTTGCTAGAATGCCATTAATAGAGTTGGGCCGAACGGTTCGCCGGCGAACGGGGTTCGCGCGAACTTAGGTGGTTCGCGTGCGGGTACCGCACGCGAACCTTTTGCGGAAGAAGTTCGGTTCGCCCCATAATGCACCTGAGGGTCAACTTTGACCCTCTACATCACAGTCAGCAGGCCCAGTGTAGCCAATTAGGCTACACTAGCCCCTGGAGCCCCACCCCCCCTTATATAAGGCAGGCAGCGGCGGCCATTACGGCCACTCGTGTGCCTGCATTAGTCAGAGTAGGGCGAGCTGCTGCAGACTGTCTCTCAGGGAAAGATTAGTTAGGCTTAACTTCTTCCTGGCTGCATACCTGTTCTGTTCAGTGAGCCCTCAGCCCACTGCATACCTGTACTGTGATCCTGCCACTGCATAGCTGTTCAGTGATCCTGCCACAGCATACCTGTTCTGTTCAGTGAGCCCTCAGCCCACTGCATACCTGTACTGTGATCCTGCCACTGCATAGCTGTTCAGTGATCCTGCCACAGCATACCTGTTCTGTTCAGTGAGCCCTCAGCCCACTGCATACCTGTACTGTGATCCTGCCACTGCATACCTGTTCAGTGATCCTGCCACAGCATACCTGTTCTGTTCAGTGAGCCCTCAGCCCACTGCATACCTGTACTGTGATCCTGCCACTGCATAGCTGTTCAGTGATCCTGCCACAGCATACCTGTTCTGTTCAGTGAGCCCTCAGCCCACTGCATACCTGTACTGTGATCCTGCCACTGCATAGCTGTTCAGTGATCCTGCCACAGCATACCTGTTCTGTTCAGTGAGCCCTCAGCCCACTGCATACCTGTACTGTGATCCTGCCACTGCATACCTGTTCAGTGATCCTGCCACAGCATACCTGTTCTGTTCAGTGAGCCCTCAGCCCACTGCATACCTGTACTGTGATCCTGCCACTGCATAGCTGTTCAGTGATCCTGCCACAGCATACCTGTTCTGTTCAGTGAGCCCTCAGCCCACTGCATACCTGTACTGTGATCCTGCCACTGCATAGCTGTTCAGTGATCCTGCCACAGCATACCTGTTCTGTTCAGTGAGCCCTCAGCCCACTGCATACCTGTACTGTGATCCTGCCACTGCATACCTGTTCAGTGATCCTGCCACAGCATACCTGTTCTGTTCAGTGAGCCCTCAGCCCACTGCATACCTGTACTGTGATCCTGCCACTGCATAGCTGTTCAGTGATCCTGCCACAGCATACCTGTTCTGTTCAGTGAGCCCTCAGCCCACTGCATACCTGTACTGTGATCCTGCCACTGCATACCTGTTCAGTGATCCTGCCACAGCATACCTGTTCTGTTCAGTGAGCCCTCAGCCCACTGCATACCTGTACTGTGATCCTGCCACTGCATACCTGTTCAGTGATCCTGCCACAGCATACCTGTTCTGTTCAGTGAGCCCTCAGCCCACTGCATACCTGTACTGTGATCCTGCCACTGCATAGCTGTTCAGTGATCCTGCCACAGCATACCTGTTCTGTTCAGTGAGCCCTCAGCCCACTGCATACCTGTACTGTGATCCTGCCACTGCATACCTGTTCAGTGATCCTGCCACAGCATACCTGTTCTGTTCAGTGAGCCCTCAGCCCACTGCATACCTGTACTGTGATACTGCCACTGCATACCTGTTCAGTGATCCTGCCACAGCATACCTGTTCTGTTCAGTGAGCCCTCAGCCCACTGCATACCTGTACTGTGATCCTGCCACTGCATACCTGTTCAGTGATCCTGCCACAGCATACCTGTTCTGTTCAGTGAGCCCTCAGCCCACTGCATACCTGTACTGTGATCCTGCCACTGCATAGCTGTTCAGTGATCCTGCCACAGCATACCTGTTCTGTTCAGTGAGCCCTCAGCCCACTGCATACCTGTACTGTGATCCTGCCACTGCATAGCTGTTCAGTGATCCTGCCACAGCATACCTGTTCTGTTCAGTGAGCCCCCAGCCCACTGCATACCTGTACTGTGATCCTGCCACTGCATACCTGTTCAGTGATCCTGCCACAGCATACCTGTTCTGTTCAGTGAGCCCTCAGCCCACTGCATACCTGTACTGTGATCCTGCCACTGCATACCTGTTCAGTGATCCTGCCACAGCATACCTGTTCTGTTCAGTGAGCCCTCAGCCCACTGCATACCTGTACTGTGATCCTGCCACTGCATACCTGTTCAGTGATCCTGCCACAGCATACCTGTTCTGTTCAGTGAGCCCCCAGCCCACTGCATACCTGTACTGTGATCCTGCCACTGCATACCTGTTCAGTGATCCTGCCACAGCATACCTGTTCTGTTCAGTGAGCCCTCAGCCCACTGCATACCTGTACTGTGATCCTGCCACTGCATAGCTGTTCAGTGATCCTGCCACAGCATACCTGTTCTGTTCAGTGAGCCCTCAGCCCACTGCATACCTGTACTGTGATCCTGCCACTGCATACCTGTTCAGTGATCCTGCCACTGTATACCTGTTCTGTGAACCCGCCACTGTATACCTGTTCTGTTCAGTGGACCCGCCACTGTATACCTGTTCTGTGAACCCGCCACTGTATACCTGTTCTGTTCAGTGGACCCGCCACTGTATACCTGTTCTGTGAACCCGCCACTGTATACCTGTTCTGTTCAGTGGACCCGCCACTGTATACCTGTTCTGTGAACCCGCCACTGTATACCTGTTCTGTTCAGTGGACCTGCCACTGTATACCTGTTTAGTGAACACGCCACTGCATACCTGTTGTGTTCAGTGAACCTGCCACTGCATACCTGTTCTGTGAACCCGCCACTGTATACCTGTTCTGTTCAGTGGACCCGCCACTGTATACCTGTTCTGTGAACCCGCCACTGTATACCTGTTCTGTTCAGTGGACCTGCCACTGTATACCTGTTTAGTGAACACGCCACTGCATACCTGTTGTGTTCAGTGAACCTGCCACTGCATACCTGTTCTGTGAACCCGCCACTGTATACCTGTTCTGTTCAGTGGACCCGCCACTGTATACCTGTTCTGTTCAGTGGACCTGCCACTGTATACCTGTTCTGTTCAGTGGACCTGCCACTGTATACCTGTTTAGTGAACACGCCACTGCATACCTGTTGTGTTCAGTGAACCCGCCACTGTATACCTGTACTGTTCAGTGAACCCACCGCATCAGTGCGCATACCTGTGCAGTTAAGTGAACCCACCTACCTACGTGAGTGCACGCAGTGTGATATACCACTCCGTGCATACCCGATATGGACAAAACAGGTAGAGGAAGAGGAAGAGGTAGTGGCAGAGGCAGAGGAAGGCCACCCGGCAGGTCTGCGCGAGGTCGTGTAAATGTAATTTCGTGTGGACCTGGCCCACAGTACAGTGCTCGGAAGAAGGCACGTCCCATCACCTCCCAAGATTGTCAGGACGTGGTTGAGTATTTAGCGACACAGAACACCTCATCTTGCTCAGCCACCAGCGCTACTACTAGCACCACTTCCGCTGCATTTGACACTTCGCAAGAATTATTTAGTGGTGGTGAAATCACTGATGCACAGCCATTGTTACAGCCAGATGAATTTTCACCAGCTCATATGTCTGCGTTACGCGACAACACTATGGATGTAACGTGTAAGGAGGATGAAGGACCTACACATTTGGATTTTTCTGAGGCAAGCGAAGCTGGGCAGGATGATTACGATGATGACGATGATAGGGATCCTCTGTATGTTCCCAATAGAGGAGATGAAGAGGGGGACAGTTCAGAGGGGGAGTCAGAGAGTAGTAGGAGGATAGAAGTTGCTGAAAGAAGCTGGGGCAGCTCTTCGTCAGAAACAGCTGGTGGCAGAGTCCGGCACCATGTATCGCCAGATTCGCCACCTATGTACAGCCAGCCAACTTGCCCTTCAGCATCAGCTGCTGAGGTGCCCACATCCCAGGGTGGCTCAGCGGTGTGGAAATTTTTTAATGTGTGTGCCTCAGATCGGACCAAAGCCATCTGTTCGCTCTGCCAACAAAAATTGAGCCGTGGAAAGGCCAACACTCACGTAGGGACAAGTGCCTTACGAAGGCACCTGCAGAAAAGGCACAAACAGCAATGGGATGGCCACCTGAGCAAAAGCAGCAGCAGCACACAAAAGCAAAGTCACCCTCCTTCTCCTCTTCCTCCTTCAGGTGCATCATCTGCTTATGCCGCTCTCTCCCTTGCACCTTCACAGGCACCCTCCTCCACTCCGCCTCTGCCCTTGAGCGGTTCCTGCTCCTCTGCCCACAGCAGCAGTCAGGTGTCCGTGAAGGAAATGTTTGAGCGGAAGAAGCCACTTTTGGCCAGTCACCCCCTTGCCCGGCGTCTGACAGCTGGCGTGGCGGAACTGTTAGCTCGCCAGCTGTTACCATACCGGCTGGTGGACTCTGAGGCCTTCCGTAAATTTGTGGCCATCGGAACACCGCAGTGGAAGATGCCAGGCCGCACTTATTTTTCCAGAAAGGCCATACCCCAACTGCACCGTGAAGTTGAGAGGCAAGTGGTGTCATCTCTTGCGAAGAGCGTTGGGTCAAGGGTACACCTGACCACGGATGCCTGGTCTGCCAAGCACGGGCAGGGCCGCTACATTACCTACACAGCCCATTGGGTGAACCTGGTGGTGATCGATGGCAAGCAGAAAGCGGCGGACCAAATTGTGACACCTCCACGGCTTGCAGGCAGGCCTCCTGCCACCTCCTCTCCTCCTGCTACATGCTCTTCGCTGTCCTCCTCCTCCTCCTTGGCTGAGTGGCAGTTCTCCTCTCCAGCTACACAGCCCCAGCTCCGCAGGGCCTATGCTGCATGCCAGGTACGACGGTGTCACGCCATCTTAGACATGGCTTGTCTCAAAGCGGAGAGTCACACTGGAGCAGCTCTCCTGGCTGCTCTTAAGAAACAGGTGGATGAGTGGCTGACCCCGCACCACCTGGAGATAGGCAACGTGGTGTGCGACAACGGCAGCAATCTGCTTGCCGCTTTGCATATGGGGAAGCTGACACACATACCCTGCATGGCACATGTCATGAATCTGGTGGTTCAAAGATTTGTGGCAAAGTACCCTGGCTTAGCGGATGTCCTGAAGCAGGCCAGGAAGTTCTGTGGGCATTTGAGGCGCTCTTACACAGCCATGGCACGATTTGCAGAAATTCAGCGTAAAAACAACATGCCGGTGAGACGCCTCATTTGCGATAGCCCCACTCGCTGGAACTCGACCCTCCTCATGTTCTCCCGCCTGCTAGAACAGAAGAAAGCCGTCACCCAGTACCTCTACAACTGGAGTAGAACGAAACAGTCTGGGAAGATGGGGATGTTCTGGCCCGACAACTGGACAATGATGAAAAATGCATGCAGGCTCATGCGGCCGTTTGAGGAGGTGACCAACCTGGTGAGCCGCAGTGAGGGCACCATCAGCGACTTAATTCCCTACGCGTACTTCTTGGAGCGTGCTGTGCGTAGAGTGGCGGATGAAGCTGCGAATGAGCGTGACCAGGAACCGTTACGGCAGGAACAGGCATGGGACCAATTTTCATCAGACCCAGCTGTTTCCTCAACACCTGCGGCAGCACAGAGGGGGGAGGAGGAGGAAGAAGAGAGGTCATGTGCAGAAGATGAGTCAGACTCAGAGGATGATGAGCAAGGTGTTTCTTTGGGGGAGGAGGAGGAGGAGGAGGGGACAGCGGCAGGAGAACAACCGCAGCAGGCGTCGCAGGGGGCTTGTGCTGCGCAACCTTCCCGTGGTATTGTTCGCGGCTGGGGGGAGGAGGTTGACTTACCTGACGTCACTGAGGAAGAGCAAGAGGAGATGGAGGGTACTGGATCCGACTTTGTGCAGATGTCGTCTTTTATGCTGTCCTGCCTGTTGAGGGACCCCCGTATAAAAAACCTCAAGGGGAATGAGCTGTACTGGGTGGCCACACTACTAGACCCTCGGTACAGGCACAAAGTGGCGGACCTGTTACCAACTCACCGGAAGGTGGAAAGGATGCAGCACATGCAGAACCAGCTGTCAACTATGCTTTACAATGCCTTTAAGGGTGATGTGACGGCACAACGCCAGCAAGGTACCACTGCCACTAATCCTCCTCCCGTGTCCACGCAGTCAAAGACAGGACGCTCCAGCGATCTCATGGTGATGTCGGACATGCGGACGTTCTTTAGTCCAACGCCTCGCCGTAGCCCTTCCGGATCCACCCTCCACCAACGCCTGGAACGGCAGGTAGCCGACTACCTGGCCTTAAGTGTGGATGTAGACACTGCTGTGAACAGCGATGAGGAACCCTTGAACTACTGGGTGCGCAGGCTTGACCTGTGGCCAGAGCTGTCCCAATTTGCCATCCAACTTCTCTCCTGCCCTGCCGCAAGCGTCCTCTCAGAAAGGACCTTCAGCGCAGCTGGAGGCATTGTCACAGAGAAGAGAAGTCGCCTAAGTCACAAAAGTGTTAAGTACCTCACCTTTATAAAAATGAATGAGGCATGGATCCCGGAGGGCTGCTGCCCGCCCCAAGACTAAGTCAGTCCCCGCACATACAGCATCTCTGCCTGCACGCCGTGTGACTGGCTGCCTGGCCTGCCCCAAGAAGACTAAGTCGCTCCCAGTCCCTCCACACAGCATGTCTGCCTGCAGGCCGCTTCACTACCTTCTCCGCCACCACCAACAGGGTCCGGGACTCCAGGCGGATTGCTGAATTTTTTAGGCCGCTGCTAGCAGCGGCCGCTGTAATAATTTTTCGGGTGCGTGTACATGACTGCCTAATTTTTCTGGCTGCACTGCGGGCAGCTGCAACAACAAAAGAAAAGGCATAAACATGCGCCCATTCCCCTTCGTGATCATTACCTTGCCGTGGTGAAGGGGCTTGCATATCACAATGGAGCAATGACCGGCGCCTAGATGAGTGTCTCGGGGGGCACACCCACGATAATAAGGTCGTTGCCTCATTGTGGTCAGACCAAATTTGATCAGCTGGACAGTCACTGTTCTGTCATTCAGCTACATCAGCCAGGTGACTGACCATATGGGCTGTAAAGCCACCAAAACCTGCACTCTCGCCATGGTGCGCACCAGTCCAGCACGGCCGTCACTACACAAACAGCTGTTTGCGGTGCGTTACACGATGAGTTTGGTGCGTCAGTGTGAAGCAGTACCTTAATTACACTACCTGATTGATGTATACACATGCAAGATGTTTGAAAGCACTTTAGGCCTGTCATTTAACATTCAATGTGATTTCTGCCCTTAAAACGCTGCTTTGCGTCAAATCCAGATTTTTCCCGGGGACTTTTGGCATGTATCCCACTCCGCCATCCCCCCCTCCAGGTGTTAGACCCCTTGAAACATCTTTTCCATCACTTTTGTGGCCAGCATAATTAATTTTTTTTTTCAAAGTTCGCATCCCCATTGAAGTCTATTGCGGTTCGCGAACTTTAACGCGAACCGAACCTTTCGCGAAAGTTCGCGAACCCGGTTCGCGAACCGAAAATCGGAGGTACGGCCCAACTCTAGCCATTAAGTATAATGTCACCAGAATTCCCACCAGGGGGCAGATTACCCAAAATCATTCTTGCTTCAGCTGCCAATTGTCTTTTTTTTTTTTTTTTTCTTCAATGGAGAAAAGTAGAAATGAGATTTTACTGAAAACGATTTACACTAGGTTAGTGAACACAATTTTGTAGGACTGTTTTGCAGGTTTTGTTGGTGAGCATTAACTGTCTATTCTGGAGATGGTCCAAAAAGCAAGGGTTGTCCAAATGATCTGACAAGCTTGGCTGCATGCTTGTTTCAGGTGTGTGATTTAGATCCTACTGACTAGAAATCAGCAAGTCGGTCTGGGTAAAGGTAAAAGAACAAAAAACACAGGGACACCGGGAGCCCGATATCGTGTGATAACGTCTCAGTATTGGGACTAGGTGATAAAAATGATATACTCACAAAGGTAGGTTGCTTTTGAGGGCAACCACCATCAGCACATGTGGAGAAATACCGTCTCCACTCGGCCTTTAAGGTCGCAATACATGGCCGTCAGCGTATTTCCGCCCAACGCGCTACTCTCTTTCCTAACGGCCACACAACATATGGCCGACAGCGCACGCCCTCCGTGCGTGCCCCTTGCAATATGGCGGCTCTCCCTCCGTTCCACAGGATGTGACGTCTGGTGTCCTACGTCACATGACCTGACATCAGGGAATTACCCGGAGATATATTTTCCTACGGTTCATGCGCCCGCTATGGCGCCCAGCTATCGGCAATAATAGCTTTTGAGGTAAGCTGTTATCTATTCTCTCCGCTACATAGGCCACACTTGCCGCTCCTCCGCTTGTCTCCTAAGGGAGATTATGCTTTATATTCCCCCCCCCCCCCTCACCTATACCTAGACCATCCCCCCTGATCTGTTGTGTGCTCACTAGTAGTCCGCCCCTGATCCTATTTGCCTACCCACTCCACCATTTCCTAATCCATTCTCTCTTTCGATAGTTCATGGGGTTCCCATGGCCCAAATGCCCGTCACCTTCCAGAAAATCTGGGTTCCTACAATATAGCCAACCTATGCCCCCCCTCACAGTCATTGGTAAGATTTTTTAATCTGTATACACACATATATATATATTTCTATGTTATGAAGTCTCACTCCATAATATGCCTCTACAATTAATTATATGTGTCATTCATGCCTTATATTTACAATCCCTCTTGGACACACGGGGACTGATGTGATATATCACCTCTAAATTCCGAGATCGAAATCTATATATATAATAGAGTAAGTGCCTCAACCTTCAAGCAAGAAGAAGAAGTAGCGCCCTGCCCCCAGGGCCGGTCCAAGCAAGAAGAAGGGGCTGGTCCAAGCAAGAAGAAGAAGTAGTGTCATATCAAACCAAGGGCAAAGAGGCATAATTTGCATATTCAGTAGCAGTGCATTGTGGGTAACCAGAAATGTTAACTTATAGCTGAATTATTGCAGATTTGCTTCTGTTTTAAGAAGGAAAATTACACCAAGCTTTGCTTTTTTTAGTAGGAGGGATTTTTGGTCTATTTTATCCTCCTATACATTCTTAGTAGTTTGGGTCACCCTGAGCTGCTTGGTTACTCTGTTGTACTGGTCCAAGCCCTATCTCATACAGCCTTATCAATCCCTGCTATGTACTGATGAGGGCCAAATGTCTGAAACAGGCTGTCACATGTGGGTTTGATATGACTGTGTAAAACTTAAAGCTATAGGTGTGCTTGACTTACCAAGGGTGAAAAGGAATAATTTGCATATTTAGTAGTGGTGCATTGTGGGTAATCACAAATGTTCACTTATAGCTGAATTATTGCAGGTTTTCTTCTGTTTTAAAGGGAACCAGAGAGGATTCAATATACATACCTGGGGCTTCCTCCAGCCCCATACGCACGGATCGCTCCCACGCCGCCGTCCTCCGCTGCCTGGATCCGCCGCCACCGGGTCCCGTCATTGCCGCGAGTCGGCAAGTCGGCCGGCGGACGCGGCCAATTCTCCGCATTACAGGGTGCTCTCTCTCCATACAGATACGCATGTGGCTGCTTACTGCGCTGCCGCATGCGTACATGTATGGAGGGAGCCCCTGTGATGCGGACAATTGGCCGCGTCCGCCGGAAGTGACGGGCCCGGTACCGGCGGATCCAGGAAGCTGAGGACGGCGGCGTGGGAGCGATTCAGGCTTATGGAGCTGGAAGAAGCCCCAGGTATGTATAAAATCATTTTCTTTTTTCAACCCCCCGTTCCTCTCTGGTTCCCTTTAAGAAGGAAAATTACACCAAGCTTTGCTTTTTTTAGTAGAAGGTCTTTTTGGTCCCTTTTATCCACCTATGCATTCTGAGTGGTTTGGGTCACCCTGAGCTGCTTGGTTACTCTGTTGTACTGGTCCAAGCCCTGTCTCATACAGCCATATCAATCCTTGCCATGAACAGATGAGGACCAAAAGTCTGAAACAAGCTGTCACATGTGGGTTTGATATGGCTGTGTAAAATTTAAAGCTATAGGCTTGCTATACACCAGTGGTTCTGGATGCTTGCTTGGCTTACTAGCGGTGGCCATAGACTGGTCGATTTACCATTAGATTTGACCAACAGATAGATCCCTCTCTGATCAAATCTGATCAGAGAGGGATCGTATGGCCACCTTTACTGCAAACAGATTGTGAATCGATTTCAGCCTGAAACTGATCACAATCTGTGGAGCTGCCACTGCTGCCAACCCCCCCCCCCCCCCCCCCCGGCATACATTACCTGCTCCGGCTGGCGCGAGTCCCCTGGTCTTCTTCTCCGCTCCGGCCCCGCCACGCTCCGGCTACTGAACTTCCTGTCCAGGGGAAGTTTAAACAATAGAGGGCGCTCTACTGTTTAAACTTCCTGCCGGGACAGGAAGTTCTGTGTAGCTCTGAAGCCCGAAGCGGAGAAGAAGACCAGGGGACTCGCGCCGGCTGGAGAAGGTAATGTATTACCGCTGTATTGCGTCGGTCGTCTGGCATTCGAACGCCGCTAACGACGCACTCCCGACCCGCAGGCGACCGAGAAAAATCTTCAGCACGGATGGGTCGACGGGAACGATTGATTTCGGACGGAAATCGATCGTTCTGTCAGCGGTGTGCGCGGCAATTTCACAGCCGTTTCGATCACTGAGATCGAAACGGCTGTATATCGGCGGGAAAATCGTTAGGTGTATGGGCCCCTTAAGGGTGAAAAGGAATTATTTGCATATTTAGTAGCAGTGCATTGTGGGTAACCACAAATGTTCACTTATAGCTGAATTATTGCATATTTCCTTCTGTTTTAGGAAGGCAAATTACACCAAGCTTTGATTTTTTTAGTAGGAGGTCTTTTTGGTCCCTTTTATCCCCCTATACATTCCGAGTGGTTTGGCTCACCCTGAGCTGCTTGGTTACTCTGTTGTACTGGTCCAAGCCCTATCTCATACAGCCATATTAAGCCCTCATATGTACTGATGAGGACCAAAAGACTGAAACAGGCTGTCTACATGTGGGTTTGATATGACTGTGTAAAATTTAAAGCTTTAGGCTTGCTATACACCAGCGGCTCTGGATGCTTGCTTGGTTTACCAAGGGGGAAAAGGAGCAATTTTCACATTTAGTGCATTGTGGGTAACCACAAATGTTCACTTATAGCTGCATTGTTGCAGCTTTCCTTCTGTTTTAAAAAGGCAAATTACACCACTACAGTGTGCGGCATTGCAGGAAGTGATGCCAGTGGAACGCACGCTGGAACGTGGAAGAGGTGAGTCATCCCCGCCCGCTGCCTCTTACTAATAGTGGCGGCTGCTACTGTGCTTAAGCTGGAGGGGGAGCGCACATGGGGGACCCAGGTGAGGGGGGGGGGGGTTCCTGCTGAGCTTAAGCTGGAGGTAGAGCGCACATGGGGGACCCAGGTGAGGGGGGTTCCTGCTGAGCTTAAGCAGGAGGGGGAGTGCACATGGGGGACCCAGGTGAGGGGGGTTCCTGCTGAGCTTAAGCTAGAGGGGGAGCACACATGGGGGACCCAGGTGAGGGGGGGTTCTGCTGAGCTTAAGCTGGAGGGGGAGCACACATGGGGGACCCAGGTGAGGGGGGGTTCTGCTGAGCTTAAGCTGGAGGGGGAGCGCACATGGGGGACCCAGGTGAGGGCGGGGGGGGGGGGGGTCCTGCTGAGCTTAAGCTGGAGGTAGAGCACACATGGGGGACCGAGTTGAGGGGGGGTCCAACCCCCCTCCCCACCGCTGTGCCCAATACCCCCTTCCTGCCCTCTTATGCGGCGTATGCTACGCCGCGGGTCGGCTAGTTAGTCATAATACAATAGAGATATGGGCAGTGGCGCAATGTGAATGCAGAGCAGCACAGGTGTACTCAGGGCCAGTCCCCAAGCCCTAAAGGGAGGATACAATAAAAACTAGAGCACCTGGTGCTCAGACAACAGACACTCTAATAGTTAAATCCAATTGTGACAAGTCCTGTCAGTGCAGCAAGGTCTGATGTAACAGTTCCAACACAACTCGTGTGGGGAAGCGGCTATACTTGCTTAGACTTGATAATGTGTCCGGTCATGAGTGAAGATGTATCACAGTACCTTTCTCAGGTGACCAATACTTTCATGCAGAAACCTCTAATCCTACCGTCCGTGTCAGCGTATATGGATAGTTCCTATTCCGCGCGGCTCGGATCCGAGCTCACGCGAGAAGGCTCACAGTCTCCGTCAACTTCCGCCGGCAGTGACGTCACCCTCTGCGTTCCAGTACTATCCTAGGTGGTGTTGGCTCACTTCCTGATACCACATCTAAGTAGCCGAGTTCGGTAGTCACGTGCCTTAGAAGTAAGAAGTCATTTGCCCCTTGAGAATGAAGTTCTTCCAGTTCTTGTTCAGTCATGTGTTTGAACCTCCCAATATTTCCAGATATAGGAGAGCGAGATTCACAACTCTACGTCACCAGCGCGAGGCATCTACAGCAGCAGCGGCCCGGTACACAGACATCCGCGGACACAGCACGCTCGAGCGATTGCCAGCCGGAGGAGGTGGAGGAGTCTCCGCTCTGCACAGCTGAGGAGGAAGAGAGTCCGCTCTCTGGAAGCATCATGTGATACTGGGCCGCTGCTGCTGTAGATGCCTCGCGTAGAGTTGTGAATCTCGCTCTCCTATATCTGGAAATATTGGGAGGTTCAAACACATGACTGAACAAGTCCAGCACACTCCGCCTGCTGTTTACTTTGCAATGACTGGAAGAACTTCATTCTCAAGGGGCAAATGACTTCTTACTTCTAAGGCACGTGACTACCGAACTCGGCTACTTAGATGTGGTATCAGGAAGTGAGCCAACACCACCTAGGATAGTACTGGAACGCAGAGGGTGACGTCACTGCCGGCGGAAGTTGACGGAGACTGTGAGCCTTCTCGCGTGAGCTCGGATCCGAGCCGCGCGGAATAGGAACTATCCATATACGCTGACACGGACGGTAGGATTAGAGGTTTCTGCATGAAAGTATTGGTCACCTGAGAAAGGTACTGTGATACATCTTCACTCATGACCGGACACATTATCAAGTCTAAGCAAGTATAGCCGCTTCCCCACACGAGTTGTGTTGGAACTGTTACATCAGACCTTGCTGCACTGACAGGACTTGTCACAATTGGATTTAACTATTAGAGTGTCTGTTGTCTGAGCGCCAGGTGCTCTAGTTTTTATAGTTAGTCATAATCATTATTAGTCCGATTCTTTTTATCTGATGTTCATATCAATAATAATATCCCCCCATTCCCTTATTTTGCATATGGATTAGGCACACTAGATGTATGTTGTCCTTTTATTAAAGAACATATTTTTAATATAATTTATTATAAGTGGATCTTTTATAATTTGTGTACCTGTTTGTATATATCTACATGATAGCATTGTTCACATGTATGTAATGTGATGTTTTACCATTATGGTGTTTGATTTATTCTGGTTTTAAGTATTAGTATAACATGTATGTGTTGCTGAGCGCCATCCTTGTTTCTTTTTTAAAGCACGATTATTTGACCTGAGGAAGCGACTTTAGGTCGCAAAACGCGTAGTCTGAGTGCTTAGTCCTAAATAAAAAAATTGTTATCAATACACCGATCTGAGACTCTTCATCACAGGTAGGACCGTTTATTCTTACCCTGTGATTTTAAAATAATTAGTTGCTATTTTGCTATTTGAAAGGGCGCCTCCTACTGTTGTTTTCTGCCAGAAATCAGCAAGGCTTGGTGTAAAGAGGCGCCAGCGTAGAATAAAAATGTTTAAAAACCGTCTAAAAGAGGGGGGTGTTCAGGTGGACTTACCTCCCTCAAAAATATAAATCTCAATTGAGTCACAATATATTAATACAAACATTTTTTATTCAACTCCACCTAGTGCAACGCGTTTCGCAGGTGTGGTCCTGCTTCATCAGGCAAACAGGAATATAACTCAATGGGTCTAAATGCAGAAGTGAGCGCCTCACACAGAGGCGCTCACTTCTGCATTTAGACCCATTGAGCTATACTCCTTTTTCCCTCATGAAGCGGAACCACACCTGCAAAACGCGTTGCACTAAGTAGAGTTAGTTAAAATTTTTGTATTGATATATTGTGACTCAATTGAGTTCTATAATTTTGAGGGAGGTAAGTCCACCTGAACATCCCCCTCTTTTAGACGGTTTTTAAACGTTTTTATTCTACTCTGGACCCTCTGTACACCAAGCCTTGCTGAAATCTTGATTCCATCCTCGGTGGAGGGGTGCTACCCCGTTTCCTATCTACAGAGAGCGACATCTTAAAAACCTGAGTGGGGTCAGGTTCTAATACTCCCCACCTGCACTTCAAGTGGTTGTCTATGGGTAACCCATGTTTGTGTGTATATCTAAATATTTTGCTTTAAACCACAACCAACTTAACCATACTACACCATATTGGGCTCTCGATTTATCTTTGTTCTTCCAAGCCTACTGACTAGAAAGATCAGCAGGATGCCAGGCAACTGGAATTATTTAAAAGGAACAGATATGGCAGCTTCCATAGGCCTCACACCTCAGGTTCCTTTTAAATGGATGAGTTGGCAACACTGCTTCTGGCTGACCACCTAAAGATACCGCAGGTGAAATCTGTCTGTTGTAACTCACAACCTGCTAAGTATCTGTACTAATCTCTAGTCACCCTGCTGCTCCAAGAGGCACCTTGAATGCTGAACACTAAGGCACACAGCTTGTTCAAATGTTTCAGAAGACAAAACATGGCAGGGGTCTAAAGGCAGGGCCTTGCAATCTGGGCCCACAATCAGAGGGTCATTAGATCGGCGGGGAGAATCATTGGCGACCTCTTCCCTCACTTGACCTCCTCCACAATTCCAGATTATATTCCAGAGTGTTGAGGATTGCCAGTGACCCCTCACACCCTGGTCATCGCTTCTTCAGCAGAATCCTCACAGGCTGCGCAGGTTTTGGGCCATTTCCACCAGAACTTCAAGGCACAGAAACTCATTCTTCCCCCCTGTTGTCAACCTCTTGAACGCCCTCCAGGCCATTGCACTTTCAGCGCCCACCCCATTCAGTTTAGATCCCTGACCATCCTCCCCCCTCCCCAATATTCAGCTTTCAGATCAATTGACTACCTAGGGTAACGTTGTGTTCAGAACTATACCCTGGTCTCTTCTGTACTCTTAGTCATTTAAATGTAATGTGTTCTCCTGTCTATTTAATAGTAAATTTGTACTCTTGTTATGTGTGCTTTATTACTTATACTTCCTATGTCTACTTTGAGCAATTGTGTGTGCCAAACCCAATTCCTGGCACGACCCATCTGTGCTTGGCGATTACAATATGTCTGATTCTAAGTCTGAATTATTTTGTGAAAAAAAGTTGGGAAAATCTAGTGGGTCCTTTTTTGTAGAAGTCCCTCTCCTCTCTGGATCTGTAGCCTTCCATACTTCTTATTCCAATGGTTTGCTTTCTGGAGGGCGATTTCCTTGAACCTGAACTTCAGACCTTTCCCGTGGTCAGGCCATCTGATGGTCATTAACTCCCTGCCCAGCCAGGTCAGTCAGGGTCAGCAGAGAGCAAGTGGTATCTCAGCTGGACTCTCAGGCATGACTAGACAATGGAGAGCCCTGCCAGTTCTCCAGCTTTATGGGAGAAAGTCTCCGCCGGCCTCTCTGATGGACAGTGTAACATGTCAGAGACGTGACAGGGCTCTGGTTCACAATCCGGTCTCCCCCTATGAGACATCTGATTAGGCAGCTCCTCAGCATGGGCTCCAGTTTAACTCTCTTTCACGGCAAAGGATCCATGCTGGGAAAGTTTTTGAAGCTAAGTGAGCAGGGGCCATTAAATTGTTTCCATGTACATTTTATCATGCTGTCCTCTTCCTTCTGGAGCGACGGGAGCATAGGTCATCATGGGGTCAGCTGCCGGAGTTCATCAAGATTTCCTGGGCTCACAGGACAATATTTTACAGTACATTCCAGTACATATATTTTCTACCTTATCTAGTCTATAGATCAGCCTTTCTCAACCTTTCTACCATGGAGGAACCCTGCAAATAACTTTTGGATCTCAAGGAACCCCTGCAAACAATTTTTTGCTCTCGAGGAACCCCTGCATTTATTTTACAGGAGGCATGGTCTTTAAAAGTATGTGTGGCTGTTTATTTCACTACCCCATTACACTGCCACTCATTATACCATCTCCTGATGCCCCAATTTAGTGCTTCTTGTTACAGTACTACCTATTATAGTGTGCTCTATTATACTTCCCCCACGATGGGGGGAAAATGCCAAGGAACCCCTGCAGAGTCCTCAAGGAACCCTGGGGTTCCAGGGAACCCTGGTTGAGAAAGCCTGCTATAGATACAAAAAAATTTCTTAGGGATGAAGCAATCTCCATGTTGTCTATAGCAGTTTTGATCAGTGGCAGTCCTTAAAGGCCTCTAGCAGAGCAATTATCTCTTCGGACTAGGAGGCACAAGAGACGCCTCCTGGAGGGACATCCTACTCCCAGCTCTCGATTATCTTGGAAAATCTGACAGGGGACAGGCTAACTTTAACTTGACACCCCCCCCCCCCCCCCCCCCCCCCCCGCCGCCAATCACCGCAAAAAAAACCTTGGAAAAAAACACAATTTTTCAGGCTCCGTCATAGGCACCCATTTTAGTACTGGCATTGAGGGGAAATTTAGGTGGCCGCCAAAGTCCCCAATATTTATCCCCAATATTTATCGGGTGATCCAAAAATCCATCTCAATGGCAATATTTCAATGGGCGCCTATGGCGGTGCCCAAATTTCTGCCACTAGCAGGTGCCCACATTTTCCGCCACCATATGCTTTACTTAATGTTTTGGACCACAGATAAACTTTGAGCTTACTTTTTCCCACCATCCCACTTTCACTTTGGCCAGGAGACATACGAACTTGACGTTAAACTGGTGTCACCAGTGGCAGAACAATAGGGGATGCAGAGGTAGTTACCACATCAGGGCCCCTGGAGCAGAGGTGCCCATCAAGGGCTCTCCTTCAACTACTATAGTAGCTCCTTAATTGATTTTATGCTGGTATTGATCACTTCTATATTTTCTTTGAATTTAGTGGTAATTATTATTAATTATTAGTATTTAGTACTTATATAACGCCGCCAACATCTTACGCAGCTCTGTACAGAGTATATATATTGTCTTCTCACTTAACTGTCCCTCAGAGGGGCTCACAATCTAAAGGGGCCCATACACTGGTCGATTTCAGCCATCGATCGATTCTATGGAATCGATCGGAAATCGATTCAATCAAATCGATCGATCAATTTGCAGCCAATTTTGATTGATTTGATCTACTCTACTGTATCTGACAGTAGATCAATGGCCCATAGAGTTGCATTCGATCTAATGGTCCAATAATGCATTTAGATAGATTTCCAATAGATTTCTGAAATCTATTGGAAATCTGTTCCTAGTGTGTGGCACACATCAGATAGATTCCTGTCAGATTCGACTTGACAGGCATCTGACAGAAATCTATCTGATGGTGCAATCTGCTGCAAATCTATCAGTGTATGGCCACCTTTAAGGCTCAAACCCACACTCAACAAAAGTCTTTTAAATGGACAATTGTCAACCAACTTATGTTGTTGAAACAAACCAAAAAAGTTGTTTGCTATGTTCACATGACCGATAAGACAACGCAGCGCTGTTGGATTGACCTGAGCTGTGTCTTATCAGTTGTTTGAACAATAGCAAACCATTTTTTTTGGTTTGTTTCAACAACAAAAGTTGGTTGATAATTGTCCATTTAAAAGACTTTTGTTGAGCGTGTGTATGAGCCTTAATCCCTACCATAGTCTTAAAGAGACTCTGTAACAAATTGTTTATCTTTATTTCTTCTATGCTATAAGTTCCTATGCCTTTTCTAATGTGGTCTGGCTTACTGCAGCTTTTCCTAATTGCACAGTAGCTGTGTTATCTCTGTTATATGATCTAATCTTCTCTCTATAGTCGGCACAGTCAGGCTGAGGCAGTCAGACTGGAATGTGCAGGGCTGCTTGTGATTAGCTAGAAGCTGTACACACCCCCTGCAGGCTCTGTGTGACTAACACACTCTGCTTAGCTGAGCCTATTAGAAGCTGGTTAGTTTGTTTGTAAACACTGCCTAAAACTGGCAATTACAAGCCAGGTTTGCAGCAGAGAATGGCAGAAACAGCACAGAGGGGACCAGGAGCACATAATGAATAGAATGGTATGCTTTTTATTGTAAGAATTTCAGAGTACAGATTCTCTTTAAAGGTGCACTATGGCGAAAAATTGTAAAATTTTAAATATGTGCAAACAAATAAGAAGTAGTTTTTTCCATAAATTACTTTTCTTCTATGTTGCTGTCACTTACAGTAAGTAATAGAAATCTGACAGAAGTGACAGGTTTTGGACTAGTCCATTTCTTCATAGGGGATTCTCAGGGATTTATTTGTTTTCAAAAGCACTTAGTGAATGGCAGTTGTTCTGTCCACCTGCCAAAACACTGTGTAGATTAAAGAATAAAAGCCTTTCTGAGAATCCCCTATGATGAGATGGACTAGTCCAAAACCTGTCGCTTCTGTCAGATTTCTATTACCTACTGTAGGTGACAGCAACATTGGAGAAAATTAATTTATGGCTCATTTTACTCTGGAAGAAATGTACTTCTTATTTGTATATGTTTGCACATATTTTAAATTTTAAAATTTTTCGCCCTAGTACCCCTTTAATCATTGGTAATCATTAGAAAACTCCTCCTACTGCTTACAACTCACTGTCACTAACAGATCTTGGTGGTCCATATCGATAGCTTTAGTGGGATCGAAAGTAGAACTTGCACTGGGGCCCCTAGCTACTTAGCTACGCCACTAGGTGCGTGTCACACAGGGACGGATCTAGGGGGGGGCAAGCAGGTCTCTTGCCCCAGGCGCAGTTTGTTGAATTCTTAAAAAGGCGGCAAAATTTGGATGGGGAATGGCACTTTAGGCGCCAAAACCTGACCTTGCCCCAGGCGCAACTTGGGGCAACTTGTTCTAGATCCGTCCCTGGTGTCACATTGCACATGGTGAACATGGTCAATTTCCAGAATATCATGTCTTTTGTCACCAATGCTGGCCTCATTATTACCCATCACTAGTGTGAGCCTTATGCATGACTTTACTACTGTGAGATTCACTTTGCATTTAACTGCCAATTTAGGTGGACGAAATACTACACTTGTGGCTTCTTCTTGTGTCTTTCATACGTTTATCCTGAGGATTGTTTTATAAACGTTATCTGGAATGCTCAGTGAGCTCATCTCAAACTCCCTCATAGCTAGTGGCTGGATGCAGTACTGGGTTGTTTTTTGTTTGGGGTTTTTTTTTTGAGGGGGGTGGGGGGGGGGGGGAGATAATAGCTAATACCTAATGCAACGTTCAGAAAGTATCTAAAGGTACAAGTCACAGAGATGGTTCCACAGTCCTCTACTATTCTTTAGTAGTGATGATTGTAATCAACTAATTACGATTACTGTATCTACTCGACTATAAGTTTAAAAATGTAGGTCTGATTCACTAAATAAAAATAAAAATATAGGGGTAGACTTATACACGAGTCACGGGCAACACTAAGTAATGTGTGTATAATCAGTGACATTCCCATTTGCAGCAATGTACCCAGTGGTAAGGGACACTTTCTTGATAAAGGAAATGCCATGAAAACACAGGTCTGAAAGTCCTGGCTAGGGATTGTCGCTGGATTTTGCGGAATTAAGAATTCTATGATTATGGCTGGAATTTGGTGATTCCGTTCCGTTGTGACGGAACGGAATTGCTATATCACTATGGCGGAATTTCTGCGGAAAAATGTGAATTTTACGGAATGCAAATTTTTTTCCACACCGAACTGATTTCTGCCTAATAACAAGAATTTCTGCTTGACAGACTTCCTTACTTCCTTCTCCGGAGGGAGGAGGAGGGTCTTGTCTTCCAGGGAATTGTAGGATTTCAAGAGTCAGCTTACATACATTGGCCGGGAATCAAACCCAGGCCTACCGCTCTGTAGGCTGCTATCCTAACCATTATACCACCAACACAACACACTACAATGCTGCATGCTGAAGCCAGCCTAGCATGTACCATTGTGATCTACCCAAGAGAAAAATGAGCTTGCTTAGGGATTTGTAGGATGTCAAAAGCCAACTCACATTGGCTGGGAATCGAACCTAGGGCTAGTGCTCGGTAGGCTGCTATCCTAACCATTATACCACCAACACAACACACTACAATGCTACATGCTGAAGCCAGCCTAGCATGTACCATTGTGATCTACCCAAGAGAAAAATGAGCTTGCTTAGGGATTTGTAGGATGTCAAAAGCCAACTCACATACATTGGTCAGGAACCGAACTCAGGCCTACCGCTCTGTAGGCTGCTATCCTAACCATTATACCACCAACACTACATGCTGAAACTTCTTGGAGCAGACTTACTTCCCGCCTCCAAAAGACACACATACATCCCCATAAAATCATTCAACAGCAACTGCATGCACAGTCTTTGTGGTACACAGTCTCTGTGGCACAATTGGTTAGCGCGTTTGGCTGTTAACTGAAAGGTTGGTGGTTCAATACCACCCAGGCATGGCCTTGCCTTTTGTGTTCAACAGTTGTCCAAAGAGAGTGTGTTGAGCTGGTGGTATAATGGTTAGGATAGCAGCCTACCAAGTGGTAGTCCTGGGTTCGATTCCTGGCCAATGTATGTGAGTTGGCTTTTGACATCCTACAAATCCCTAAGCAAGCTCATTTTTCTCTTGGATATATCATAAAGGTACATGCTAGGCTGGCTTCAGCATGTAGTGTTGGTGGTGGTATAGTGGTGAGGAGAGCTGCCTACCAAGCACTAGACCTGGGTTTGATTCCTGGCCAATGTATGTAAGCTGGCTTTTGAAAATCTTACAATTCCCTGGAAGACAAGGCCCTCTGGAGGAGGGAGGAAGGAGAAAAAGGACTAAGGGAACAGTCAATAGGTTCTATGGGCTACCATTTAGCATAAAAAAGGTTCCATTTGCGACTACTTTAATTTTTCCACCGGAATCCGTAATTCTGCGGAATTTCACAAAAATCCAACGGAATTTTCATAGCGATGGAATTAAGCGTTGGCGGAATTCCGGCGGAACGGAATTTGTTCTTTCCGATCATCCCTAGTCCTGGCCACAACAATTAACTAGGAAAGGGGCGGGGGGGAAATACTGGGCTGCTGGAGGGGGGTGAATCATTGCAGCACTTGGGAACCTGGAGGAGTTATTGGCTGCACTTAAGGGACAGAAGGGATTAATGGCTGCAATACTGTACACAGTGCAGTCATTAACACCTCCTGGTCCACAAGTGCAGCTGTTAATTATTCCTGGACCCCAAGTGCAGCCATTAACTTTGCGGGGTAATCTTATACGTAAGTTGGACAGCATCGTGTAGTGGTTAGCGCTCTCGCCTTGCAGCGCTGGGTTCCCGGTTCAAATCCCAGCAAGGAGTTTGTATGTTCTCCCCGTTTCTGTGTAGGTTTCCTCTGAGCACTCAGTTCAACAGTTGTTGATAACATGTTCTTAGTTCAAATAAAGAATGCAAAAAGCATGAGTTAAAACTATTTTTTTATTAAACACTAACCAGAATTTGTGTTACGTGGGTCTCAGCCTGCTTCCTCAGATCAATACACAGTGTCTTGGAAAAAACTGTTCTGTCCAAAACCTATGTTTTTTGGGGGGGCTCCTCTTCCCTCCCACCTCAGATGGTAGGTGCATTTTTTCTTCTCATGCCTATGGCGGGTACAATGCAACTAACAGATTGGGGTTGTGGCTTGGTAGCAAGCCCGAAGAACCAGATCTAAGCACATATATATGATTTATGGAGGTAGTGAAGTGAAATCAAATATATAGAAGCCTCCAATCAAGATCAGAGGGTTTTCTATTACTTTTTAAAGTCACGTGATCATGGTTGGAGCTTCGTAGAGGTTGTATCTTAATAGTCTTCGTAGTGAACTTCTTCTTTGCAGCCCTTTATTGCATGTTTTGTTTTGTGACAACCAGCCACTTGGATCTCCATCATTCCTCCATATTACTTGACCTTGTGAAGATGCGTAATGAGCCAGAAAACCCCCTGATGGATAATCCAATGAGGGGGGGCAGAAGGTTCTGAACTTCACAGTAAGAGGTCCGAGGCAACCTCAAGTCTTGTAAGAAGCTCCCCCGCTTCATTATAATTTAATCCTGTGGGTAAGAAAACTGAATTCCTCACTAATTTGTAGCTGATGTGTATAAAGGCATTCAGCAGAGATCATAAGATCAATTAGCTCTTTGATGAAATAATTAATATCATTTTTATTATTCCTTGCACGTTAGTAAGAGTTTATTTCTTAGAGACGTGAAAAGGGCACACTCCGTTGTCTCTCGCTTAGTTATGCTGCTAAAACTTGTACTCGTGTTTTACAGTCAAAGTTCATGGGTGAGTCTCTGACAAGCAACCTGGAACGTTGTTGGTGACCCACAACTCTTCGTCGGAGGTTACACAACATCAAGGCTACTGATGATGAACCAATTGAAAAGAAAAATGTATCCTGCTTCAGTTTTCTGTAAAAATGGGGCAAAGGCTACTATGATTTTTATAAGTGCAAAATACTTTTCAAATCAATGGGCCTCTACATAGGTTCTCAAGAGTGCACGTGTTGTCCTGCTGCCGGTGAGCTGGGTGCAGGGTCGAGCCGAATGACTGCCGCTCAAATCCCCAGTGGCGTTAAACACTCGCAACTCGTTGGAGATATAATTTGGGGCCCAGCAAACGCCGGAAGCCCAAATTACCCTAACGCGCCCGTCACACTACAGCATTGCCGCTATAGCGCCGCTTAGCTTAGGTGTTTGGCATGGAGCACCGTGAGCTGAGACACCCTGCTTCATCTCAAGACCCCTGCAGGAGGTTACAGTGATGTTTGGTGAGGGGGGCTCGCAGTGAAAATGACTGCACACTACGGTTGATTTAAGGAAAGTTCGGAAAGAATATTCACACAATTTGTGTGAATGTGTAAAAAAATAAGTATTAAGGAACTTTAGAGATTATGTTCCCCATAGCAGGGGGCGCTTGGTGAGCAACAAGTGGAGTATGTGCTGAAACGCTGAGATACACAGATATAAAGCCTTGTCATCAGAAAAAAGGCTATGTACAGACACTAAACAACACTCTGGCCCTGTAAAACTTGAAGCAACTCTTACCTATAGTTTTTCCAGGTAAATGTGCTATAAATATGCACACTCGTCTCAGCTAAGTGGCATGTATTCTACTTTGTAGAGGGAAGGGGAGCACCTGTGGGGAACACCAACTGTCTAACAATCCTTTCCTCTGATATAGGGGTCTATCCTCCAGTATAGGAGCTGTTTGGCCACATTTGTTATGAGGATGGCCACACTTGTAATATGGCCCTTCGAAGATGGGCCTCTAGGCTGTAAGGTTCAATAAAAGGAAATGGGAATAGGTTTGCGAACTTCAGGAAAGGGGGGGGGCACCCTCAAATTTTGCTAGGTGCCCCCCCCCCCCCCCCCCTCATGATTTGTAGGTATGCTCCTGGTCAGGAAAGTTCTGGAGTGGCCACTTGCAGAAGACACAGCTGCAGAGGATAGGGGGACACATGTACAGACATCTGTATGCCACCAAATTCATCCTTGAATGATCATTCTAGGCCATAGTAATCTAATCCCAGTACGAGGCGCCTTCAGTGTCCTCTAGATGCAATAAGAACACGAGTCTCATGAATTCATCATGGTTATTGGGAAGGTCTGCAAATCCTGTTCTCCTGCCTTGAAATTGCCTGAAATTAAACTGAAAACCTAGAAGAACTAAACCGATACTGTGCCGAATGCTGATAGCGGTGATTGTCCTCCTCTCCAACAAGCCTAAAAGGCAGCATGAGACTATGGATGCAGTGTTCCAGCGGCATCGCAGAAAAGCCTTAATTACCTCAAAAGTGATGTCTCCTTTGTTGGTCTGTCAGCATCCTCCTCCCCCCGGGCCCAGGCTTTTGGGTCTAAGTATTATCATCTCCAAAAGGCCAAACGTGGACTGAGGCAAGGAGAAAAATATCTTCTCCCTCTCCTCTTCTCACAAGCCTCAGACAAAGGCGAAGCACAGAAAATAAGAATGCACCGATCAGATAAACATTGTTGAAACAGCCTTATTGGAGGCCAACTTAAGCCGAATTATTGTAAATAGACACTTACAAGGAGTCTTTTTTTTTCAGCCTGCAATGAACTCGCAAAAGAAGCCTACAGCCAAAGCAGGCATCAAGGACCTTTATCTCCGTCTAATCATCTCCTGAAAAGGGATTTTAACAAAGTCGCCTCGTCCTTTTGCCCTGGAACTTTCCAGTTCTCAGGAAGAAAAACTTTTTTTTGTTTTTTTTTAAGGGGTGAACAGGGCTGAAATTCTCTTGTGTATTAAGCAACTGATAAAGAGACAAGACAGTTTTTGTGCCTAGGCACTCAATTGATCTAACCTCGTCTAAGCTAGACAGTTGAAGAATTTTGGTTAATGGGGCTTCTCCTTTTGTTCATTGTGTTAATATCTTGCACCCGTAACTGATAGGGCGATAGATAGCCATCAAGGATGTTAGGTAAGACTAATATTCGATTTAAATTCAAAACAGCGCATTGACCGGGGCAATGGGAGACAGGTCTTGTTGTGCCGGCCCAACAATATCTTCCGCTGAGGTTTTGTGCACACGGAGGTCGCAAATTCGGGGAGGCCTTTGACGGTTTGTTTTTTTTTATTCACCGTAACAGTCTCTGTTTTATGCAAATAGTCAGGATATAAATGCTTCCATATGTAAAGGCAAGGGACAAAGGCTTCAGATCATGCAATGGGCATAAGGTTTCGGTGAAAAAGAGGTCAGTGCCAGAGTTTAAAGGAGAACTCTAATCTATGAGAAAAAAAAGATGCCTATCCTGAGCAAAAATAATTTTCATCCTATTGAAAAATGAAAAGTGCTGGCACTGAATGCACTTGACAGGTTAGCTTCAATAAGATTCCTACAAGCAGGGCCAGTCTGAGGCAGAGGCAAGAGAGGCTCCAGCCTCAGGGAACAGTGTAGGAGGGGGGCGCACAACTCACCCAGATATCATTCCCCTATTGTGTTTGAAGCAGAGAGAATTAGGAAAAGGGGATACATGGCAGTGACTGCAAGCCAGATAACTAGAATTTAAGGGGCTGGGGGCTTTGTGGCATCCCTTAGTCCAATAGCAATCAGTGTGTGACGGCTGGGGTGGGAGGGATGGAGGGGCGCACTTTGGTGTCTCAGCCTTGGGTGCTGGAGGACCTTGTCCTGGCTCTGCCTACTAGGTTACCTGTGCTCCGGTGTGCAAGACAATAATTCAAAGAAGCAAGAGGTTCAAGCACCAAGTTACCAAAACGTAGCAAATCTTTATTGAACTTCCATCAGAAAAAAAGCTTATGCTGACAAATGGGAAGTCGGTTTGGGGAAGGTTACAGGTCTGGCCTGAAGGCTTTTCACGGGGGATTCCTGCATCCTCAGAGACCTTTGACTGCTCTGGCTACGTTTAGGTAACCTGGTGCCCAAACCTCTTGCTTCTTGAATTATTTTCATCCTGTAGTCGTTTGTCTTCTTCAGGACAGTTCAACAAGAATGTTTAAGTGGCTGTCGATGACTCATTAAAGAGACTCTGTAACATTCAAAAGATCCCCTGGGGGGTACTCACCTCGGGTGGGGGAAGCCTCCGGATCCTAATGAGGCTTCCCACGCCGTCCTCTGTCCCACGGGGGTCTCGCCGCAGCCCTCCGAACAGCCGGCGACTGTGCCGACTGTCATTTCAATATTTACCTTTGCTGGCTCCAGCGGGGGCGCTGTGGCGGCTTTCCATTCCGAACTACACGGAAATACCCGATCTCATTCGGGTCCGCTCTACTGCGCAGGCGCAGGAAACTTGCGCCTGCGCAGTAGAGCGGACCCGACGGCGATCGGGTATTTCCGTATAGTTCGGAGCCGACAGCCGTCAGAGCGCCTGCGCAGGAGCCAGGAAGGTAAATATTGACGTCACCGCTGCCCGGACTCCACGGAGGGCTGCAGCGAGACCCCTGACGGATGGAGGACGGCGTGGGAAGCCTCATTAGGATCCGGAGGCTTCCCCCACCCGAGGTGAGTACCCCCCAGGGGATCTTTTCATGTTACAGTTCCTCTTTAAGTGTCCCTGTACATTACTTGATTTGCGACATCGATATTTGGCCGATTTGATCATAATGATGAAAGCTCAATGCCTCAATGTGGCCGCCTGATCGTTATTTTTGATTTTGCTCTTAAGCCTCATACACACGAGGCACAAAAGGAGGCAAGCGACACAAAAAAAAAATCAAAGCAGCGACAGCTCGTCGCCAGGTCCCTCTGTGCTGCAGCCGTACACACGGCGCACAGAGGGACAGAGATACGGCGGAAGCTGACGCCGAACGCTCCCCCCCCCCCCCCCCCCGCCGGAAGCTCCGCTCACTGTGTGTGGGTTGCTGTCGCTAGTCCGCATACACACGGTGGACTAGCGACAGTTGCGGCGAAGTAGCGGTGACAGCTGTTGCAGGCGATTGGCCGCGCCAATCACCTGGCGACAGCTCTGACGGGCGACGGTTCGGGGCGTGCGCATCATACACACGTTGTTGCGGCGACAGCCGTAGCCCGTGTGTATGAGCTATTAAGAGCTCATTTTGTGTATGGTGGTAGCAATGCTCAATTTCCCGACAACTGAGGAACGCAATGGGCCCTGCTCCTCCCTCCCCACCATTCTTTACAGCTTTTCTTTAAGAGTTCCTCTTTAAGAAGTGACACAACAGAAAGAGCTTGGTGGGCTGTAGCTTGAGACCCTCAGGTATTGAGGAATGATTGGAGTAACTCTGCCAATTGTAAAGTGACCCTGAAATAAATTGGGTGGTACAAACTGAGCACATGGTGTTTAAATGATTTTCAGTAGCTGGAGGAGTCTATAGAGAATCAGATCACAATACAGGGCTCGATTCTCAATTCAGTTAGCAGGCCTAAAAGCAGGTTTTCATGTGCTATCATGCGCGCAAAGCTTGGCGCACAAATTATTTCACGCAAAGACATTTAGGAAATAGTTGTCAGATCCTGTCAGTCAGATGGAAAA
This sequence comes from Hyperolius riggenbachi, assembly GCF_040937935.1. Taxonomy (NCBI): domain Eukaryota; kingdom Metazoa; phylum Chordata; class Amphibia; order Anura; family Hyperoliidae; genus Hyperolius; species Hyperolius riggenbachi. Next base: position 53,656,942 of record NC_090646.1, read on the forward strand.
TTGCATTGTGTGTATCCAGCATGATGTCCTACCATATTAATATACTGTATTGTGCGTGGCTGAGGGAGACCTTTCAGGAATCCCTTCCCCCCTTTAAAAATACCTGGGTTTGCCTCTGACATATATACATATTTACATATATGGATTAACAATTGTACTAAAAAAAAAAAAAACAATCTAAAGCTAAAGACAAATAATCAGGGTCAGGTATAGCAATGAGTCTAAAAACAGACTAATCTTGAACGGCAAATATAACACAATACAAAAACATTTATAAAGCGCATTTCTGTCATAGTACTGAAAGCGCATAAATACTGTATGTATACTAAGCTGGACTGTGTTACAGAGAAATTAGTCAGGTGTTTATTAATGCCAGACCAAAAGGACAGCTTTTCAGTTTGGAAGCAAAAGCAGTGGCGTAGCTAAAGAGCTGTGGGCCCCAATGCAAGTTTTACATTGGGGCCCCCCTCATGCACTCTATTCATAATTGATACGGCGCACCAAAACCTGCCAATGGCAACTACAGTGTCAGAGGTGCAAGAAGGGGATGGGGAGCAGCTTGTTAATGATTACCACTATTCAAAGTATCTATAGAAGTGATTATTATGAGCACAGGACCAATAGAGAGCTAATACTGCAGTTGAGGGTGGGACCCTTGGGGCCCCTCTGGCCCAAGGGCCACGATGCGCTAGCAACCTCTGCATCCCCTATTTCTAGGTAGCCACAGATGCCCCTTAGTATTAGATAACAAGAAATACCCTTAATATTAAGTAGCTAGAGGTGCACCCAAGAGAGAAGCCCCTGTCTGAAGAATTATCTCATCAGTGGAATTCAGAGAGCCGGGTGAGTAGCCTGCCAGTTATGCTGTGCTCTGGACACTGTATAGGGAGGGAGGGATGTACTGGGGGAGGGAAGTGAGTCGGCTTTCCATCATCAGGCACCTGTAGGCATGAGCCTACAGTGCCTTATGTAAAATCTGGCATTGCTTGCAGCAGTATTCTGCACTAGTTGCAGGCGGTACAGGTCTTTGTTTGGAAGGCCTGTATAGAGAACATTGCAGTAGTCTAGCCATGATGTGATGAACGCATGAACTAGGGTTGGAAGATCTGCTGGAGATATGAGGTGCTTATTTTTTCCCTGGGTGAAAGAAGGAATGTTTCACAACAGCTGAGATTTGATTCCTGAAGTTGAATTCCCCGTCCATTAGCACACTCAGGCTGCGCACAGCATCTGAGCATATAAACGTAATGGTACAAAAATGTATAACTTCCTCCTTAGGTGCCCCAAGGAAAAGATCATTATAGCTCTGTGGTTGGTGGAAGGCTTGGAAGCCAAACCTGGAGCTACTTGTGGTGAGCATACAAAAACCACAATACACGGAATAGTAAAGTATTCATGTCAGTACAATGGTACCACTTCAATGTCAACTACTGGTACATCATGAATTATAAATTATTCTGCAAAACAGCATCTATAAAACCATGCAGACCCATAAAGCCATGCGTGTCATGCCTGATATCAAAAATACAAAAATAGCACACATCAACATCCTGAGATATTTCTGTACTTTCATGCGTTTCATAAGACGTGAGCTACTTCATCGGGATTTACGCATCAGATGGAAGTTCTCAGAACACAGGAAAGTTTGTAAAGCCTCTCTGGAAGAATCCGTGCAGATTTTTGCAACTGTATATTACACTAAATGAGTATCGAGCCAAACATGCTAAGAGCTGTCCTCACTTCTGTACTGCTAAACTGATAGAAGAAATGATGTGCTTGGGGAACCCCAAGGGAGTAATCGGTGAGGTAAGTGTGATGGAAAGGTGGATGGATGGCCATGGGTGCTGCTCCGAGACACCGGTAAGGACATGGCAATAAAAAATAAAATAAAGTGAGCCCTGTCAGGCCACAGAGCATCAGTTTGAAAGCCATGGGTGGAAAGATCTCACCTTATTGAAGGAGTGATTATGGGGAAGACGAGGAGAGAAACAGACAACGCATAGAGATAAGTGGATCCAGCATGAGCATACTTCTGTGCAGTGGCGATACTAGAACTCACTGGGCCCCCCTGCAAAACTTTGGATGAGGCCCCCCTTGACCCTGTTGAACACTGAATAGGGTCTGTTTATAAATCTTTGTCTGCAAAACTTTGTATGATTCAGTGGCTGAGCAGATGCAGTCATTAGAACAATTGTGTAGAGAGCAGAATTTATTTTCTCTCCATGCCCTTAGTTGTCAGTCTCTGAGGACAGGGAAAATAAACTTCTCCCCCACAAGGCCCCCTGCAGCTTCTATTGTTACGCCCCTGCTTCTGTGCTTATCTTGGGTAGATTTGCTTTGGGTCAGGTGTCCTTGAAGTTTAAAGGACAGCTGGAGAAAGAAGAATATGGAGGCTGCCATATTTCTTTCCTTTTAAACAATACCAGTTGCCTGGCAGCCCTGCCAATCTTTCAGGCATCCGTAGTGTCTAAATCACACACCTGAAACAAGCATTTCAGAAACATCTGATTTGCATACGTTATGCTTGTTCAGAGTCTATGGCTAAAAGTATTAGAGGCAAAGGACCCACAGAACAGCTAGGCAGCTGGTATTGCTTAAAGTGAACCCAAGGTGAACATAAACTCCTACTCCAAAAAATGACGTTTTTTAAGTATCCCGGGGTTTTCTTTTATATTTAAACATTTACAAAGTAGGTTGAATGTTTTACTGTCTCTAATCAGTGGCAGCCTATTAAGTGTCCCAGAGCTAGAAAAAGGTCTATAGTTCACGTATTGTATCTCTTCTTGTCCTCAGAAGTTCTATTCTGCCAGGAAAACTTTTATGGCTGTAATCAGTGATGTTTACTATATTCCCAAGAAGGCACCAACAAGACAGGAGCTGTCACTTCCATGCCTAGAAATTAACTCTTTCAGGCAGCAAAATATAACAAGTAAAACAGGCTGGTTATTAATATGTTTTGTACTGTACATGCACATGTTTATCTCATCATGTCACTTATCACCTCAGGTACACTTTCAAGGGACACTAAAGGGAAAAAAAACCTTATGATATAAGGAATTGTATGTATAGTACAGATAATGAATAGAACGATAGTAGCAGAGAAAAGAGTCTCATATTTTCATTTTCAGTTATATAGCTTTATTTTTTATAACATTGCATCTTTCTATCATATTTTCAAACCACACACTGTATATTAGGCTGCTTACACAGTGGGACGTTACAGGCGCACGTTAGAGCAGCCTGTACTGCACCCCACTGCACAGCAATGTAAAATCATGGGGCTGTTCACAGTGCCTACGTTGCGTTACACAGTAACGCTGCACGTTCGTTTGAAGTGCAGCATACTGTGTGCTCTAGCGCCTTAAGCCGCATTAGGCTGTTTGCACATGCTCAGTATGTTTTTTTTTTATTTCAGGGGCGGAGAGGAGGCGGGGAAAAGGCCGCTACGTAGCCAGGCACATGGCTACTTGGCATTCACTGCACTTGCAGTGTTTACTCTTTGGAGCGGCCGCTGATTGGCTGGCAGGACCACGTGATGCGGAGAGCTCCGCTCACATGGTCTCCGCAGCGCCTCCGACAGAGCAGGCGCACCAAGAGCTGCTGGTAACGCGGCTCTTGGTAGCGTCCTGCTCCAACACCACCAGGCGTTGCGTTAGGGGCACGTTATGTGCCCTATAACCTCCCCTAAACGCAACGTCTTGGTTAGAAAGCAGCCTTAAACTATGAAACAGAAGCAGAGCTAATGGCCCTTTGAACTCCCCTGCAGTAAAAGCTTATCTGAAACTGTGTCTCACTGTCTCTTTGATGTATAAATGCTTCAGAAAACAGGACGGAGCTCAGAGAAGTTCTCTTACATGGATAACAAGTGAAGTTTTTGAGCTCTTCCTGTACTTGAAACAATATGAGACCCATAACTTTGCTACCAATGTTCTATTTCTTAGCTGTACTACACATACAATTCATTGTATCATACGTTTATTTCCGCTTCAGATTCCCTTTAAAAGGAAATAAAGATGACTGTCTTCAAATGCCTCTCGCTTCAGTTGTCCTTTAAAGGACAACTGTAGTGAGAGGAGATCGGGATATGGAGGCTGCCATATTTATTTCCTTTTAAGCAATACTAGTTGCCTGGCTGTCCTGCTGATCCTCTGCCTCTAATACTTTCTGCCATAGCCCCTGAACAAGCATGCAGCAGATCAAGTGTTTCTGACATTATTGTCAGATGTGACAAGATTAGCTGCATGCTTGTTTCTGGAGTTATTCAGACACTACTACTACTACTACAAAATATTGTCAGAAGGGATCACTGTAAGAAGAAAATGGTGAGCTTCTGAGAGGAACTGACGGTGAGGTAAGTATGTAATATTCATTTGCAGTGACGTCATGTGTTTATTTTAAAGCATTTTATTTGCTTCAGGTTCCCTTTAAGCTCTGATACTTACCCAGGGCTTCCTCCTGCCCCATAAACACATCTAAGTCCCACGCCGTCCTCAGGTGGTCTGCCGTTCAACCGCGGTGAGCCCTGGTAACAGACTCAGTCGATGCCATTCAGGATCTACTGCGCATGTGCGGAAGGTCTGCGCGTGCGCAGTAGATCCAGACTGGGACCGACTGAGCCTGTTCCCGGGGTTCACCACGGCAGACCGCGGGAGGACGGCGTGGGACTTAGACGTGTTTATGGGGCGGGAGGCAGCCCTGGGTAAGTATCAGAGCTTTAGTTTAATTGATCTCTGAGTCTCTTTAAGCTTTAGTTGTGCTCAGACACTAGATGGTTACAATGGCTCACACAAGGCCAAGTGTGGCGTCAGGCCTCTTAGATTTCCTCTGCTTTCCAGCAAGAGTTGTTTCCCAGACACCTCAGTGCCAGAAGGGTTAAGCATTCTCCTCCCTCCCTCTGTGCCTCTGAATGACCAGGACAGCAGCAGAGCGACCGGGTCAATGCCAGTTTACCGAGGAGAAGACATTAAAAAAGCAACCTGTGAAAGAAAGTTTCGGGGGAAAGAAAGTAAATAGTCGTTCCCCTTGCCAAGAGGCTTTGGGAAGGAATTATTGCGGAATAAAGGACAAGGTTGCTTGAAAGAGTAATTAAGGTAAAGAGACCGTTCATTTGCAAAACATTGGATCTTTTCACTTAGTGGAGCCAGTTTTTATCTCCTAAGTAACCTTTACGGCTTTGTCTTCCTGCTCTATTGGACGGGCATCCGGTTACTTCTCCATAATAGCAAAGGAGAAAACAGGAGACAATGGCAAGAGTCAGGTGTGTCTCCCACAACCTCCCAGCTCTCTTTACTCCTTAAGATGGATTGCAAAGCAACGGCTTCTGTGGCTGCACAGGACAGAAGGAAAACAGAGAAATGTACCCTGTGTGTATTTAGAGAGTTTAGCCTGTCTAATTCCATACCCCCCAACTTTTTGGGATAAGAAAGGACGCTTAAAGAGGAACTCCAGTGAAAATAACATAATGAGAAAAAGTGCTTAATTTTTACAATAATTATGTATAAATGATTTAGTCAGTGTTTGCCCATTGTAAAATATTTCCTCTCCCTGATTTACATTCTGACATTTATCACATGGTGACATTTTTACTGCTGGTAGGTGATGTCAGTGGGAGGAAATGCTGCTTACTTTTTTGGCAGTTGGAAACAGCTGTTATTTCCCACAATGCAACAAGGCTCCTACAGTGTGATGTCAGCACCTCAGTGCTGTGAGGCGCTGACATCACACTGTGGGAGGGGTTTTACCACAATATCAGCCATACAGAGCCCCCCGTTGATCCATTTGAGAAAAGGAAAAGATTTCTCGTGGGAAAGAGGGTATCAGCTTCTGATTGGGATGAAGTTCAATTCTTAATTATGGTTTCTTTTAAAGCCACACCCCTAATCACGCCCCCAACACACCTCTAGTCACGTATACCATAAAGATTTCATAAGAAAAATATGTTGCTTTATTTTCAAAACATAATTCAAACCACACCGATCCTTTCTATCCTGGTTCATTTCCTTTGATATTAACACTTGACAATTAGAAATATATCAATTTAAAGGATGGGAATAAAGTTTAGAGTCAATTAAATACATTTTTTCAGTAGAAAAATACATAGATTTACATAGATCTGTACATGAGTCGTGAAAGAGGGACAATGAGGGAGAAAGTGGGACAGAGGTGTCTGGGAAACAAAGAGGGACAACTGGGAGCTATGCTAATTCCCCCTCCTCTGTGAGTAATCTCTCAGCTGTGTCAGCTGGCTGCCTCGGGAGAGCAGCTAATTTGTAAACACAGGATGTTAATCCTCTGTTTGCTGCCATGAAAGCAGGAAGTACACACACTGCAGATTTACTGCAGGATTTATATCAGCTGTAACAAAGAAATGTTTTTCATAAAAGGTTATTATGCTGTTGCATATCTTTTACAGCAGAGAGGAAGTTCTGAGTTCAGGTCCGCTTTAACTGCATCTATGGCTGTTTTGTACAATGTTTTAAAAAATATATACATTTAAGTTATTTTAAAATCCTATAGAGGGTACATGCATCCAATTGTGATTGACCGATGATTGACCATGACCAATTGTACAACCTCCATGTTGTATGAGAGCTTATCTACACAATCTGTTTCTAGTATCCATAATCTGTTGGCTCTCATACTACATGGAGGGGGTAACATTGTCCAGTGATTGTCCAATCAAAATAAGATTTGTGTATGCACCCTTAACCCCCTTGGCGATCTGATTCTTTCCGGACTTTAGGATCTAAAAGTGGTGCAATTTTTTTGCACCCTTTCAGACCCTTAAACCTGGAAAATATCATGCTGCCTGGGAGATCTGCAGCAGCCCAGCAATCACTCACCTCCCTGGCTCCATGAGCAGTTATGCCTGCATCCTCCGGGTGGCGCTGCAACTCTAAAGTGAGATTTCCGGCTGTTGTCATGACGACAGCCGGCGATCTCACCAGCAGGAAGCAGAGCTCCGGAGTAGAGTTGGGCCGAACGGTTCGCCTGCGAACGGTTCCAGGCGAACTTTGGGGGTTCGCGTTCGCCTGCATCAGGCGAACTTTTGCGGAAGTTCGATTCGCCCCATAATGATGTATTGAGCAAAATTTTTAGCCTCCATTTCACTGTCAAACACCCTCCCTTCAAGCTAGGTCCTTTATACCATTTGACTCAGTTGTCTGCCTACACTAATTAATTATGGGACAGCTGGTACACACTCTGCTAGGGAGATTTTAATTCCTCCCACCTCCCCTTCTACCTATTCCCTCCTACCGGAGGGAGGAGGGTCTCTTCTGCCAGGGAATTATACTATTTTAAAAACCAGTATACATCATACCATAGCTGGTACATCATACCATAGCTGGGAATACATACATGAGTATACATTATACCATAGCTGGGAATCGAACCCAGATCTCACTGTGTGGTGGACACATCACCCTAAGCACTGTACCACTACAGAAGTAAGTGAAGCTAGCCTAAAATTTAACATTTATGCTCAATGCAATAGAACCATTAGGTTGCTTAAAGGAGAACTGTAGTGAGAGGTATATGGAGGCTGCCATATTGATTTCCTTTTAAGCTATACCAGTTGCCTGGCAGCCCTGCTGATCTATTTGGCTGCAGTAGTGTGAATCACACCAGAAACAAGCATGCAGCTAATCTTGTCAGATCTTACAAAAATGTCAAACACCAGATCTGCTGCATGCTTGTTCAGGGTCTAGGGCTAAAAGTATTGGAGGCAGAGGATCTGCAGGATAGCCAGGTAACTGGTATTGCTTAAAAGGAAATCAATATGGTAGCCTCCATATACCTTTCACTACAGTTCTCCTTTAAAGGGAACCTTAACTGAGAGTGATATGGCTGTTTCCTGTAAACAATACCAGTTGCCTGGCAGTCCAGCTGATCTTTGTGACTGCAATAGTGGCTGAATCACACCCTGAAACAAGCATGCAGCTAATCCAGTCTGACTTCAGTCAGAGCACCTGATCTGCATGCTTGTTCAGGGGCTGTGGCTAAAAGTATTAGAGACACAGGATCAGCAGGCAATTCAGGCAACTGGTATTATTTTAAAAGGAAAAATTAGCTGCATGCTTGTTTCTGGTGTGATTCACACTACTGCAGCCAAATAGATCAGCAGGGCTGCCAGGCAACTGGTATAGCTTAAAAGGAAATCAATATAGCAGCCTCCATATACCTCTCACTGCAGTTCTCCTTTAAGCAACCTAATGGTTCTATTGCATTGAGCATAAATGTTAAATTTTAGGCTACCTTCACTTACTTCTGTAGTGGTACAGTGCTTAGGGTGACGTGCCCACCACACAGTGAGATCTGGGTTCGATTCCCAGCTATGGTATGATGTATACTCATGTATGTATCCCCAGCTATGGTATGATGTATACTCATGTATGTATTCCCAGCTATGGTATGATGTACCAGCTATGGTATGATGTATACTGGTTTTTAAAATAGTATAATTCCCTGGCAGAAGAGACCCTCCTCCCTCCGGTAGGAGGGAGGAGGGAATAGGTAGAAGGAGAGGAGGGAGGAGGGAAATTAAAATCTCCCTAGCAGAGTGTGTAGCAGCTGTCCCATAACTAATTAGTGTAGGTAGGCAAATGGTATAAAGGACCTTGCTTGGAGGAGGGAGGGTGGGTCCTCCAGCAGTGATGTGTATTTCACTCAATTAGGTGTGGCTCCAGGTATTAGAGCTTTTGAAACATGTTTTCTATCATTTTTCCAGTTGATAGAATTTTTTAAAACTTTGAAAGTTCGCCTCCCCATTGAAGTCTATTGCGGTTCGCGAACCGAACCTTTCGCGGAAGTTCGCGAACAGGGTTCGCGAACCTAAAATCGGAGGTTCGGCCCAACTCTACTCCGGAGGAGAGGAAGAAGAATGCCGGCCGACGTCGGGATTCCCGGGAGGTATGTAGAAACGCTCCTGCTGTGCGCATTGCTCTGCATACAGTCTCCGGCGGCTACCCCGAGCAGAGGTCGGGATTACCGCTCTTAGCTGCGGTTTTCCGCCCCGACCCGAGCTCGGGATAACCGCCAAGGAGGTTAAAGTGAACCTTAACCATGGTACATAAAAAAAAGTTTCACTTACCCGGGGCTTCCCCATGTCCCCCGCAGTACCCCTGCGCAGTATGCTCTTGACGGCAGGAAGGCAAAGAAGATTACGACGAGTAGCCGGGGAACGACTTCCAGTCGGCCGAAAACTAAAATAACCCACGGCGGGGACTGGAGGAGACTCGAGGAGCAGCGACAGCACAGGACGGCTGGAGGGGACTTGGGGAAGCCCTGGGTAAGTGAAACTTTTTTTTATGTACCAGGGTTAAAGAGACACTGAAGCGAAAAAAAATATATATAATGAATTGGTTGTGTACTATGAATAATTACTAGAAGATTAGCAGCAAAGAAAGTATTCTCATATTTTTATTTTCAGGTATATAGTGTGTTTTCTAACATTGCATCATTCTATAATATGTGCAGATTACACAACACTCAGCATTCTAAATGATTCTTTCAGAGCAGTCTGTGAAGTAATGACCTCTGCTCTGGCAGATAAAAAAGAAAACTGTTCACTTACAGTTAAGATAATAAAAGTCAGAAGACAGCCCTCTCCACGACTTTGAAAGTCGTAGAGATGAATGGCTTTTTTGCATAGAGATAACAACTGGAGTTTCTTAACTCTTCCTGTACTGGAAACAATTACACTGATGTATCTGATCTTAATGTTTTATTTCTTAGCTGTGCTACACATACAAATCATAATATCATAATTTTTTTTTCGCTTCAGTGTCTCTTTAAGGTTCACTTTAAAGGGAAGGTTCAGGGAAACGTGTAAAAAAATAAAAATCCATATCCACTTACCTGGGGCTTCCTCCAGCCCGTGGCAGGCAGGAGGTGCCCTCGCCGCCGCTCCAGAGGCTTCCGGTCGTCTTCGGTGGCCGACCCGACCTGGCCATGCCGGCCGCCAGGTCGGGCTCTTCTGCGCTCCAAGGACGGGCTCTTCTGCGTCCCACGCGGGCGCGCTGACGTCATCGGACGTCCTACGGGCTGTACTGCGCAGGCGCAGTAGTTCTGCGCCTGCGCAGTAAAGCCCGGAGGACGTCCGATGACGTCAGCGCGCCCGCGTGGGACGCAGAAGAGCCCGTCCTTGGAGCGCAGAAGAGCCCGACCTGGCAGCCGGCCTGGCCAGGTCGGGTCGGCCACCGAAGACGACCGGAAGCCTCTGGAGCGGCGGCGAGGGCACCTCCTGCCTGCCACAGGCTGGAGGAAGCCCCAGGTAAGTGGATATGGATTTTTATTTTTTTACACGTTTCCCTGAACCTTCCCTTTAAAGCCTGGTACACACTTTGAATTATGATTGGTCAATCACTGACCAATTTTACCACCTTCATGTAATATGAGGAAAAGTAGATATCATTTCAAATTGATCACAGTCTCAGATACACTGACTCTGTGTCTCTGGGGGATATGTCCTCCTGATATGATTGAATGCAGCTTCCATTCACTCCTCCCACCATTCCTCTTCCACAGGAGCAAGTCCCCGCACCAGATCCCTGTCCCCTCAGAATTACATTTAAACTGCTCTGCCCGGCATACAAATCCATCCACCATACCTTCCCTTTGTATATCTCAACTCTCTTCCTGAGATACTCCCCAACCCACTCTTTTCACTCCTCCAACTTACAGATGTCAATCCCTTGCATCACTTGCTCACTCGTAAGGCTCCATGACTTCTTCAGAGCAGCTCCTACCCTATGGAACTCCCTCCCTTCCATCAGGCTCACCCCTAAGCCTCAACTCACTCCAGCAGGCCTTAAAGACTCATCTGTTCACCACTGCTTACCTGCCGTCTTCATAGTGCCATCCCCCACCGTCCCTTATGTGTCCCTCTCCCCCACCCCTTAGATTGTAAGCCTATTTGGCAAGGGTTCCCTGTGTGCTCTTCTCCTCCAGCATATGGACTCAGTGACTTGTCTGCTATACTTATCCCTACATTGTTACATCACTATTCTGTGTATAATTGTTGAATGCCATAATGTCTCTGTGTAACGTTGTTTGATGCTGTAATGTCTCTCTATTGAACAGCGCTGAGCAATATGTTAGAGCCGTTATAAAGTTTAATAGTATTAAAATAATAAGAAGAAATGCTAACATATTACATGAACTCAAAAAGAACTTTCTTCTTCTTTACTTGTCTTAAATAAACCAACATGAATCTCTGACTGACATTCACAAGAACAATAAGACGATTGTACAGTACACAAATAACTCACAACAAGCAGTTTGGGACCCGGGAAAGCAGCCTGTTTGCACTTAGCAGTTGACGCATGAAGAATAATTAACTCTGGACCAGATGACTTGGCAGGGTGTCTCAGCACTGAATATAGCACTCCATTAGCGTGCATCTAGTCTCCCATTATGCAGGAGGCACTCCGCATCTACCCCTGTGGGAACTGCAGCCTGGCATGCATCTAGTCTCCCATTATCCAGGAGGCACTCCGCATCTACCCCTGTGGGAACTGCAGCCTCGCATGCATCTAGTCTCCCATTATCCAGGAGGAACTCCGCATCTACCCCTGTGGGGACTGCAGACTGGCATGCCTCTAGTCTCCCATTATCCAGGAGGCACTCCGCATCTACCCCTGTGGGAACTGCAGCCTGGCATGTCTCTAGTCTCCCATTATCCAGGAGGCACTCCGCATCTACCACTGTGGGGACTGCAGCCAGGCATGCCTCTAGTCTCCCATTATCCAGGAGGCACTCCGCATCTACCCCTGTGGGAACTGCAGCCTGGCATGCATCTAGTCTCCCATTATCCAGGAGGCACTCCGCATCTACCCCTGTGGGAACTGCAGCCTGGCATGTCTCTAGTCTCCCAATATCCAGGAGGCACTCCGCATCTACCCCTGTGGGAACTGCAGCCTGGCATGCATCTAGTCTCCTATTATCCAGGAGGCACTCCGCATCTACCCCTGTGGGGACTGCAGCCAGGCATGCCTCTAGTCTCCCATTATCCAGGAGGCACTCCGCATGTACCCCTGTGGGAACTGCAGCCTGGCGTGCCTCTAGTCTCCCATTATCCAGGAGGCACTCCGCATCTACCCCTGTGGGAACTGCAGTCTGGCATGCCTCTAGTCTCACCTTATCCAGGAGGTACTCCGCATCTACCCCTGTGGGAACTGCAGCCTGGCATGCCTCTAGTCTCCCAATATCCAGGAGGCACTCCGCATCTACCCCTGTAGGAACTGCAGCCTGGCATGCCTCTAGTCTCCCATTATCCAGGAGGCACTCCGCATCTACCCCTGTAGGAACTGCAGCCTGGCATGCATCTAGTCTCCCATTATCCAGGAGGCACTCCGCATCAACCACCTGTGGGAACTGCAGCCTGGCATGCCTCTAGTCTCCCATTATCCAGGAGGCACTCCGCATCTACCCCTGTGGGAACTGCAGCCTGGCATGCCTCTAGTCTCCCATTATCCAGGAGGCACTCCGCATCTACCCCTGTGGGAACTGCAGCCTGGCATGCCTCTAGTCTCCCATTATCCAGGAGGTACTCCGCATCTACCCCTGTGGGAACTGCAGCCTGGCATGCCTCTAGTCTCCCATTATCCAGGAGGCACTCCGCATCTACCCCTGTGGGAACTGCAGCCTGGCATGCATCTAGTCTCCCATTATCCAGGAGGCACTCCGCACCTACCCCTGTGGGAACTGCAGCCTGGCATGCCTCTAGTCTCCCATTATCCAGGAGGCACTCCGCATCTACCCCTGTGGGAACTGCAGCCTGGCATGCCTCTAGTCTCCCATTATCCAGGAGGCACTCCGCATCAACCACCTGTGGGAACTGCAGCCTGGCATGCCTCTAGTCTCCCATTATCCAGGAGGCACTCCGCATCTACCCCTGTGGGAACTGCAGCCTGGCATGCCTCTAGTCTCCCAGTCTCCAGGAGGCACTCCGCATCTACCCCTGTGGGAACTGCAGCCTGGCATGTCTCTAGTCTCCCAATATCCAGGAGGCACTCCACATCTACCCCTGTGGGAACTGCAGCCTGGCGTGCCTCTAGTCTCCCATTATCCAGGAGGCACTCCGCATCTACCCCTGTGGGAACAGCAGCCTGGCATGCCTCTAGTCTCCCATTATCCAGGAGGCACTCCGCATCTACCCCTGTGGGAACTGCAGCCTGGCATGCCTCTAGTCTCCCATTATCCAGTAGGCACTCCGCATCTACCCCTGTGGGAACTGCAGCCTGGCATGTCTCTAGTCTCCCAATATCCAGGAGGCACTCCGCATCTACCCCTGTGGGAACTGCAGCCTGGCATGTTAGTCTCCCAATATCCAGGAGGCACTCCGCATCTACCCCTGTGGGAACTGCAGCCTGGCATGCATCTAGTCTCCCATTATCCAGGAGGCACTCCGCATCTTCCACTGTGGGAACTGCAGCCTGGCATGTCTCTAGTCTCCCAATATCCAGGAGGCACTCCGCATCTACCCCTGTGGGAACTGCAGCCTGGCATGCCTCTAGTCTCCCATTATCCAGGAGGTACTCCGCATCTACCCCTGTGGGAACTGCAGCCTGGCATGTCTCTAGTCTCCCAATATCCAGGAGGCACTCCGCATCTACCCCTGTGGGAACTGCAGCCTGGCATGCCTCTAGTCTCCCATTATCCAGGAGGCACTCCGCATCTACCCCTGTGGGAACTGCAGCCTGGCATGCATCTAGTCTCCCATTATCCAGGAGGCACTCCGCATCTACCCCTGTGGGAACTGCAGCCTGGCATGCCTCTAGTCTCCCATTATCCAGGAGGTACTCCGCATCTACCCCTGTGGGAACTGCAGTCTGGCATGCCTCTAGTCTCCCATTATCCAGGAGGCACTCCGCATCTACCCCTGTGGGAACTGCAGCCTGGCATGCCTCTAGTCTCCAATTATCCAGGAGGCACTCCGCATCTACCCCTGTGGGAACTGCAGTCTGGCATGCCTCTAGTCTCCCATTATCCAGGAGGCACTCCGCATCTACCCCTGTGGGAACTGCAGTCTGGCATGCCTCTAGTCTCCCATTATCCAGGAGGCACTCCGCATCTACCCCTGTGGGAACTGCAGCCTGGCGTGCCTCTAGTCTCCCAATATCCAGGAGGCACTCCGCATCTACCCCTGTGGGAACTGTAGCCTGGCATGCCTCTAGTCTCCCATTATCCAGGAGGCACTCCGCATCTACCCCTGTGGGAACTGCAGCCTGGCGTGCCTCTAGTCTCCCAATATCCAGGAGGCACTCCGCATCAACCACCTGTGGGAACTGCAGCCTGGCATGCCTCTAGTCTCCCATTATCCAGGAGGCACTCCGCATCTACCCCTGTGGGAACTTCAGCCTGGCATGTCTCTAGTCTCCCAATATCCAGGAGGCACTCCGCATCTACCCCTGTGGGAACTGCAGCCTGGCATGCCTCTAGTCTCCAATTATCCAGGAGGCACTCCGCATCTACCCCTGTGGGAACTGCAGCCTGGCATGCCTCTAGTCTCCCAATATCCAGGAGGCACTCCGCATCTTCCACTGTGGGAACTGCAGCCTGGCATGCCTCTAGTCTCCCAATATCCAGGAGGCACTCCGCATCTTCCACTGTGGGAACTGCAGCCTGGCATGCCTCTAGTCTCCCATTATCCAGGAGGCACTCCGCATGTACCCCTGTGGGAACTGCAGCCTGGCATGCCTCTAGTCTCCCATTATCCAGGAGGCACTCCGCACCTACCCCTGTGGGAACTGCAGCCTGGCATGCCTCTAGTCTCCCATTATCCAGGAGGCACTCCGCATCTACCCCTGTGGGAACTGCAGCCTGGCGTGCCTCTAGTCTCCCAATATCCAGGAGGCACTCCGCATCAACCACCTGTGGGAACTGCAGCCTGGCATGCCTCTAGTCTCCCATTATCCAGGAGGCACTCCGCATCTACCCCTGTGGGAACTTCAGCCTGGCATGTCTCTAGTCTCCCAATATCCAGGAGGCACTCCGCATCTACCCCTGTGGGAACTGCAGCCTGGCATGCCTCTAGTCTCCAATTATCCAGGAGGCACTCCGCATCTACCCCTGTGGGAACTGCAGCCTGGCATGCCTCTAGTCTCCCAATATCCAGGAGGCACTCCGCATCTTCCACTGTGGGAACTGCAGCCTGGCATGCCTCTAGTCTCCCAATATCCAGGAGGCACTCCGCATCTTCCACTGTGGGAACTGCAGCCTGGCATGCCTCTAGTCTCCCATTATCCAGGAGGCACTCCGCATGTACCCCTGTGGGAACTGCAGCCTGGCATGCCTCTAGTCTCCCATTATCCAGGAGGCACTCCGCACCTACCCCTGTGGGAACTGCAGCCTGGCATGCCTCTAGTCTCCCATTATCCAGGAGGCACTCCGCACCTACCCCTGTGGGAACTGCAGCCTGGCATGCCTCTAGTCTCCCATTATCCAGGAGGCACTCCGCATTTCCCCCTGTGGGAACTGCAGCCTGGCGTGCCTCTAGTCTCCCATTATCCAGGAGGCACTCCGCATCTACCCCTGTGGGAACTGCAGCCTGGCATGCCTCTAGTCTCCCATTATCCAGGAGGCACTCCGCATCTACCCCTGTGGGAACTGCAGTCTGGCATGTCTCTAGTCTCCTATTATCCAGGAGGCACTCCGCATCTTCCACTGTGGGAACTGCAGCCTGGCATGCCTCTAGTCTCCCATTATCCAGGAGGCACTCCGCATCTACCCCTGTGGGGACTGCAGCCAGGCATGCCTCTAGTCTCCCATTATCCAGGAGGCACTCCGCATCTACCCCTGTGGGAACTGCAGCCTGGCATGCCTCTAGTCTCCCAATATCCAGGAGGTACTCCGCATCTACCCCTGTGGGAACTGCAGCCTGGCATGTCTCTAGTCTCCCAATATCCAGGAGGCACATCGCGTCTACCCCTGTGGGAACTGCAGCCTGGCATGCCTCTAGTCTCCAATTATCCAGGAGGCACTCCGCATCTACCCCTGTGGGAACTGCAGCCTGGCATGCCTCTAGTCTCCCAATATCCAGGAGGCACTCCGCATCTACCCCTGTGGGAACTGCAGCCTGGCATGCCTCTAGTCTCCCAATATCCAGGAGGCACTCCGCATGTACCCCTGTGGGAACTGCAGCCTGGCATGCCTCTAGTCTCCCATTATCCAGGAGGCACTCCGCACCTACCCCTGTGGGAACTGCAGCCTGGCATGCCTCTAGTCTCCCATTATCCAGGAGGCACTCCGCACCTACCCCTGTGGGAACTGCAGCCTGGCATGCCTCTAGTCTCCCATTATCCAGGAGGCACTCCGCATTTCCCCCTGTGGGAACTGCAGCCTGGCGTGCCTCTAGTCTCCCATTATCCAGGAGGCACTCCGCATCTACCCCTGTGGGAACTGCAGCCTGGCATGCCTCTAGTCTCCCATTATCCAGGAGGCACTCCGCATGTACCCCTGTGGGAACTGCAGTCTGGCATGTCTCTAGTCTCCTATTATCCAGGAGGCACTCCGCATCTTCCACTGTGGGAACTGCAGCCTGGCATGCCTCTAGTCTCCCATTATCCAGGAGGCACTCCGCATCTTCCACTGTGGGAACTGCAGCCTGGAATGTCTCTAGTCTCCCATTATCCAGGAGGCACTCCGCATCTACCCCTGTGGGAACTGCAGCCTGGCGTGCATCTAGTCTCACCTTATCCAGGAGGTACTCCGCATCTACCCCTGTGGGAACTGCAGCCTGGCATGCCTCTAGTCTCCCAATATCCAGGAGGCACTCCGCATCTACCACTGTGGGGACTGCAGCCAGGCATGCCTCTAGTCTCCCAATATCCAGGAGGCACTCCGCATCTTCCAATGTGGGAACTGCAGCCTGGCATGTCTCTAGTCTCCCATTATCCAGGAGGCACTCCGCATCAACCACCTGTGGGAACTGCAGCCTGGCATGCCTCTAGTCTCCCCTTATCCAGGAGGCACTCCGCATCTTCCACTGTGGGAACTGCAGCCTGGCATGCCTCTAGTCTCCCATTATCCAGGAGGCACTCCGCATCTTCCACTGTGGGAACTGCAGCCTGGCATGCCTCTAGTCTCCCATTATCCAGGAGGCACTCCGCATCTACCCCTGTGGGAACTGCAGCCTGGCGTGCCTCTAGTCTCCCAATATCCAGGAGGCACTCCGCATCTACCCCTGTGGGAGCTGCAGCCTGGCGTGCCTCTAGTCTCCCAATATCCAGGAGGCACTCCGCATCTACCCCTGTGGGAACTGCAGCCTGGCATGTCTCTAGTCTCCCATTATCCAGGAGGCACTCCGCATCTACCCCTGTGGGAACTGCGGCCTGGCATGTCTCTAGTCTCCCAATATCCAGGAGGCACTCCGCATCTACCCCTGTGGGAACTGCAGCCTGGCATGTCTCTAGTCTCCCATTACCCAGGAGGCACTCCGCATCTACCCCTGTGGGAACTGCAGCCTGGCATGTCTCTAGTCTCCTAATATCCAGGAGGCACTCCGCATCTACCCCTGTGGGAACTGCAGTCTGGCATGCCTCTAGTCTCCCATTAACCAGGAGGCACTCCGAATCTACCTCTGTGGGAACAGGAGCCTGGCATGTCTCTAGTCTCCTAATATCCAGGAGGCACTCCGCATCTACCCCTGTGGGAACTGCAGCCTGGCGTGCCTCTAGTCTCCCAATATCCAGGAGGCACTCCGCATCTACCCCTGTGGGAACTGCAGCCTGGCATGCCTCTAGTCTCCCATTATCCAGGAGGCACTCCGCATCTACCCCTGTGGGAACTGCAGTCTGGCATGTCTCTAGTCTCCCATTATGCAGGAGGCACTCCGCATTTCCCCCTGTGGGAACTGCAGCCTGGCATGTCTCTAGTCTCCCATTATCCAGGAGGCACTCCGCATCTACCCCTGTGGGAACTGCAGCCTGGCATGTCTCTAGTCTCCCATTATCCAGGAGGCACTCCGCATCTACCCCTGTGGGAACTGCAGCCTGGCGTGCCTCTAGTCTCCCAATATCCAGGAGGCACTCCGCATCTACCCCTGTGGGAACTGCAGCCTGGCATGCCTCTAGTCTCCCATTATCCAGGAGGCACTCCGCATCTACCCCTGTGGGAACTGCGGCCTGGCATGTCTCTAGTCTCCCAATATCCAGGAGGCACTCCGCATCTACCCCTGTGGGAACTGCAGCCTGGCATGTCTCTAGTCTCCCATTACCCAGGAGGCACTCCGCATCTACCCCTGTGGGAACTGCAGCCTGGCGTGCCTCTAGTCTCCTAATATCCAGGAGGCACTCCGCATGTACGACTGTGGGAACTGCAGTCTGGCATGCCTCTAGTCTCCCATTATCCAGGAGGCACTCCGCATCTACCTCTGCGGGAACAGCAGCCTGGCATGTCTCTAGTCTCCTAATATCCAGGAGGCACTCCGCATCTACCCCTGTGGGAACTGCAGCCTGGCGTGCCTCTAGTCTCCCAATATCCAGGAGGCACTCCGCATCTACCCCTGTGGGAACTGCAGCCTGGCATGCCTCTAGTCTCCCATTATCCAGGAGGCACTCCGCATCTACCCCTGTGGGAACTGCAGTCTGGCATGTCTCTAGTCTCCCATTATGCAGGAGGCACTCCGCATTTCCCCCTGTGGGAACTGCAGCCTGGCATGTCTCTAGTCTCCCATTATCCAGGAGGCACTCCGCATCTACCCCTGTGGGAACTGCAGCCTGGCATGTCTCTAGTCTCCCATTATCCAGGAGGCACTCCGCATCTTCCACTGTGGGAACTGCAGCCAGGCATGTCTCTAGTCTCCCATTATCCAGAAGGCACTCCGCATCTACCCCTGTGGGAACTGCAGCCTGGCATGTCTCTAGTCTCCCAATATCCAGGAGGCACTCCGCATCTACCCCTGTGGGAACTGCAGCCTGGCATGCCTCTAGTCTCCCATTATCCAGGAGGCACTCCGCATCTACCCCTGTGGGAACTGCAGCCTGGCATGCATCTAGTCTCCCCTTATCCAGGAGGCACTCCGCATCTACCCCTGTGGGAACTGCAGCCTGGCATGCCTCTAGTCTCCCATTATCCAGGAGGTACTCCGCATCTACCCCTGTGGGAACTGCAGTCTGGCATGCCTCTAGTCTCCCATTATCCAGGAGGCACTCCGCATCTACCCCTGTGGGAACTGCAGCCTGGCATGCCTCTAGTCTCCCATTATCCAGGAGGCACTCCGCATCTACCCCTGTGGGAACTGCAGTCTGGCATGCCTCTAGTCTCCCATTATCCAGGAGGCACTCCGCATCTACCCCTGTGGGAACTGCAGTCTGGCATGCCTCTAGTCTCCCATTATCCAGGAGGCACTCCGCATCTACCCCTGTGGGAACTGCAGCCTGGCGTGCCTCTAGTCTCCCAATATCCAGGAGGCACTCCGCATCTACCCCTGTGGGAACTGCAGCCTGGCATGCCTCTAGTCTCCCATTATCCAGGAGGCACTCCGCATCTACCCCTGTGGGAACTGCAGCCTGGCGTGCCTCTAGTCTCCCAATATCCAGGAGGCACTCCGCATCAACCACCTGTGGGAACTGCAGCCTGGCATGCCTCTAGTCTCCCATTATCCAGGAGGCACTCCGCATCTACCCCTGTGAGAACTGCAGCCTGGCATGTCTCTAGTCTCCCAATATCCAGGAGGCACTCCGCATCTACCCCTGTGGGAACTGCAGCCTGGCATGCCTCTAGTCTCCAATTATCCAGGAGGCACTCCGCATCTTCCACTGTGGGAACTGCAGCCTGGCATGCCTCTAGTCTCCAATTATCCAGGAGGCACTCCGCATCTACCCCTGTGGGAACTGCAGCCTGGCATGCCTCTAGTCTCCCAATATCCAGGAGGCACTCCGCATCTTCCACTGTGGGAACTGCAGCCTGGCATGCCTCTAGTCTCCCATTATCCAGGAGGCACTCCGCATGTACCCCTGTGGGAACTGCAGCCTGGCATGCCTCTAGTCTCCCATTATCCAGGAGGCACTCCGCACCTACCCCTGTGGGAACTGCAGCCTGGCATGCCTCTAGTCTCCCATTATCCAGGATGCACTCCGCACCTACCCCTGTGGGAACTGCAGCCTGGCATGCCTCTAGTCTCCCATTATCCAGGAGGCACTCCGCATTTCCCCCTGTGGGAACTGCAGCCTGGCGTGCCTCTAGTCTCCCATTATCCAGGAGGCACTCCGCATCTACCCCTGTGGGAACTGCAGCCTGGCATGCCTCTAGTCTCCCATTATCCAGGAGGCACTCCGCATCTACCCCTGTGGGAACTGCAGTCTGGCATGTCTCTAGTCTCCTATTATCCAGGAGGCACTCCGCATCTTCCACTGTGGGAACTGCAGCCTGGCATGCCTCTAGTCTCCCATTATCCAGGAGGCACTCCGCATCTACCCCTGTGGGGACTGCAGCCAGGCATGCCTCTAGTCTCCCATTATCCAGGAGGCACTCCGCATCTACCCCTGTGGGAACTGCAGCCTGGCATGCCTCTAGTCTCCCAATATCCAGGAGGTACTCCGCATCTACCCCTGTGGGAACTGCAGCCTGGCATGTCTCTAGTCTCCCAATATCCAGGAGGCACTCCGCATCTACCCCTGTGGGAACTGCAGCCTGGCATGCCTCTAGTCTCCAATTATCCAGGAGGCACTCCGCATCTACCCCTGTGGGAACTGCAGCCTGGCATGCCTCTAGTCTCCCAATATCCAGGAGGCACTCCGCATCTACCCCTGTGGGAACTGCAGCCTGGCATGCCTCTAGTCTCCCAATATCCAGGAGGCACTCCGCATCTACCCCTGTGGGAACTGCAGCCTGGCATGCCTCTAGTCTCCCATTATCCAGGAGGCACTCCGCATGTACCCCTGTGGGAACTGCAGCCTGGCATGCCTCTAGTCTCCCATTATCCAGGAGGCACTCCGCACCTACCCCTGTGGGAACTGCAGCCTGGCATGCCTCTAGTCTCCCATTATCCAGGAGGCACTCCGCATTTCCCCCTGTGGGAACTGCAGCCTGGCGTGCCTCTAGTCTCCCATTATCCAGGAGGCACTCCGCATCTACCCCTGTGGGAACTGCAGCCTGGCATGCCTCTAGTCTCCCATTATCCAGGAGGCACTCCGCATGTACCCCTGTGGGAACTGCAGTCTGGCATGTCTCTAGTCTCCTATTATCCAGGAGGCACTCCGCATCTTCCACTGTGGGAACTGCAGCCTGGCATGCCTCTAGTCTCCCATTATCCAGGAGGCACTCCGCATCTTCCACTGTGGGAACTGCAGCCTGGCATGTCTCTAGTCTCCCATTATCCAGGAGGCACTCCGCATCTACCCCTGTGGGAACTGCAGCCTGGCGTGCATCTAGTCTCACCTTATCCAGGAGGTACTCCGCATCTACCCCTGTGGGAACTGCAGCCTGGCATGCCTCTAGTCTCCCAATATCCAGGAGGCACTCCGCATCTACCACTGTGGGGACTGCAGCCAGGCATGCCTCTAGTCTCCCAATATCCAGGAGGCACTCCGCATCTTCCACTGTGGGAACTGCAGCCTGGCATGTCTCTAGTCTCCCATTATCCAGGAGGCACTCCGCATCAACCACCTGTGGGAACTGCAGCCTGGCATGCCTCTAGTCTCCCCTTATCCAGGAGGCACTCCGCATCTTCCACTGTGGGAACTGCAGCCTGGCATGCCTCTAGTCTCCCATTATCCAGGAGGCACTCCGCATCTTCCACTGTGGGAACTGCAGCCTGGCATGCCTCTAGTCTCCCATTATCCAGGAGGCACTCCGCATCTACCCCTGTGGGAACTGCAGCCTGGCGTGCCTCTAGTCTCCCAATATCCAGGAGGCACTCCGCATCTACCCCTGTGGGAACTGCAGCCTGGCATGCCTCTAGTCTCCCATTATCCAGGAGGCACTCCGCATCTACCCCTGTGGGAACTGCGGCCTGGCATGTCTCTAGTCTCCCAATATCCAGGAGGCACTCCGCATCTACCCCTGTGGGAACTGCCGCCTGGCATGTCTCTAGTCTCCTAATATCCAGGAGGCACTCCGCATCTACCCCTGTGGGAACTGCAGTCTGGCATGCCTCTAGTCTCCCATTATCCAGGAGGCACTCCGCATCTACCTCTGTGGGAACAGCAGCCTGGCATGTCTCTAGTCTCCTAATATCCAGGAGGCACTCCGCATCTACCCCTGTGGGAACTGCAGCCTGGCGTTCCTCTAGTCTCCCAATATCCAGGAGGCACTCCGCATCTACCCCTGTGGGAACTGCAGCCTGGCATGCCTCTAGTCTCCCATTATCCAGGAGGCACTCCGCATCTACCCCTGTGGGAACTGCAGTCTGGCATGTCTCTAGTCTCCCATTATGCAGGAGGCACTCCGCATTTCCCCCTGTGGGAACTGCAGCCTGGCATGTCTCTAGTCTCCCATTATCCAGGAGGCACTCCGCATCTACCCCTGTGGGAACTGCAGCCTGGCATGTCTCTAGTCTCCCATTATCCAGGAGGCACTCCGCATCTACCCCTGTGGGAACTGCAGCCTGGCGTGCCTCTAGTCTCCCAATATCCAGGAGGTACTCCGCATCTACCCCTGTGGGAACTGCAGCCTGGCGTGCCTCTAGTCTCCCATTATCCAGGAGGTACTCCGCATCTACCCCTGTGGGAATTGCAGCCTGGCATGCCTCCAGTCTCCCATTATCCAGGAGGCACTCCGCATCTACCCCTGTGGGGACTGCAGCCTGGCATGTCTCTAGTCTCCCATTATGCAGGAGGCACTCCGCATCTTCCCCTGTGGGAACAGCAGCCAGGCATGCCTCTAGTCTCCCATTATGCAGGAGGTACTCCGCATCTACCCCTGTGGGAACTGCAGCCTGGCATGCATCTAGTCTCCCATTATCCAGGAGGCACTCCGCATCTACCCCTGTGGGAACTGCAGCCTGGCATGCATCTAGTCTCCCATTATGCAGGAGGTACTCCGCATCTACCCCTGTGGGAACTGCAGCCTGGCATGCATCTAGTCTCCCATTATCCAGGAGGCACTCCGCATCTACCCCTGTGGGGACTGCAGCCTGGCATGCATCTAGTCTCCCATTATGCAGGAGGCACTCCGCATCTACCCCTGTGGGAACTGCAGCCTGGCATGCCTCTAGTCTCCCATTATCCAGGAGGCACTCCGCATCTACCCCTGTGGGAACTGCAGCCTGGCATGCCTCCAGTCTCCCATTATCCAGGAGGCACTCCACATCTACCCCTGTGGGAACTGCAGCCTGGCATGCCTCTAGTCTTCCAATATCCAGGAGGCACTCCGCATCTACCCCTGTGGGAACAGCAGCCTGGCATGCCTCTAGTCTCCCATTATCCAGGAGGTACTCCGCATCTACCCCTGTGGGAACTGCAGCCTGGCATGTCTCTAGTCTCCCATTATCCAGGAGGCACTCCGCATCTACCCCTGTGGGAACTGCAGCCTGATATGCATCTAGTCTCCCATTATCCAGGAGGCACTCCGCATCTACCCCTGTGGGAACTGCAGCCTGGCATGCCTCTAGTCTCCCAATATCCAGGAGGCACTCCGCATCTCCCCCTGTGGGAACGGCAGCCTGGCATGTCTCTAGTCTCCCAATATCCAGGAGGCACTCCGCATCTCCCCCTGTGGGAACTCAGCCTGGTATTTCGGAGCCAACAGGTCAGTGATTGTTTGACTCACTTGTGTTGCTGGTGTTTCCTGTCTTGGCAATGTCCGCGGTGTTCCTCATCTCAAATGACTCACTATTATTACTATAAAATGATTCATTTAAACACCGGGTTTCCCAAGTTCTGAGTACAGAGCGAGTCATAAATGTGGCATTTGTTGGATGTTCCACTGTGCAAAATCTTAGGAAATAACAATGAGTGGAACCCAACGCTTACATAGTTATGTAGTTAGTTTAGTTGAAAATAGACATCTGACTGTCCATTAGTAGGGATGGTTGGAGGATTACCACGGAAATTAGAATACCACGGAGATTTTAGGCCAATTACAAGACTCGGTAAAACTCGGTAGTATCCAAGTATTGTGAACATTTCCATGGTTTTCTGATGGCAAACTTTTGTATTCTCTGATTGGTCCAATACTTCCAACTCAGAAGTCCGGTATTTGTCCAGCCAGAGAATTCGGATGTGTATCAAGGATGTCCACAGAATGGCGTACATCTACAATTTTTTTTTAAATGACATAACTTTATTAACCTCCTGAATGACATGCCCGACACTGTGTCAGGCATACCGCTCAGTAGCCTCAGGAGTCCCCAATAAATAATTTATTTGATCAAATGGCTGCATAAGCTTTAGCTGGCACTAGGCTAGCTAGTATAGGTAGCCGGCACCCCCGATCCCCCCATCCAGCCTGGTCCAGCGATCGCCGCAGCCTCCCCGCACAGCTCCGGTCTCTCTATGGGGAGGATCGTGTCTGCACATGACGTCATGTGCGATCCTCCCCATAGAGAAGACCAGAGCTGTGCGGGAGGCTGCAGCGATCGCTGGATAGAGGCTGGGTAATGTATAAACGGGGGGATCGGAGGCAATCCGGGGGATGCTGGCCACTTATACTAGCTAGCCTAGTGATAGCTAAAGCTGTTGCAGCCATTGGATCTAATAAATAAGCATGGGGGACACAGGCTAGCAAAACCTCCTGAACGGCGTAACGCTCAGGAGGTTAACACAATTGTCAAAACCGCGGAAATCAGTAATCGGAATCAAATTACATGTTTTAAAAGTGCTTGTGCGTAAATAATTTATTCAGCCAAACCACAGGCTGAGTGTACTACAGTGCAATAGACAGGACCCTAAAAGTGCCCAAAAAGTCCAAAAAGAGTCTATCCATAGGATAGGACTATAAATAGACATATATAATAGAGCAGGAAAGCTATTTGTGCTTTGTCAGTGGCATGTCATGGTACATTTTAAAGTGGTTCTGAAGTGTTTTTTTAAATAAAAAACAGATGCTTACCTAAAGAGAGGGAAGGATCTGTGTCCTATAGAGCCTTTCCATTCCCCTCATGGTGTCCTCGTTCACCCGCAGGCTCCACGGTTTGAATCTCCCGCCGCAGGAGACTTTGGCAGTCTACATAATCATGGGCTTCTGAAGACCGGCGGCTCTGTACTGGGAACGCGCAAGTGCTCCAGAGAGCTCCACAGAGCAGCCTGCCTTCAGAAGCCCAAGTGCTCCAGACAGGGCGTGCGCAGTACAGAGCAGCCTGCCTTCAGAAGCTCAAGTGCTCCAGACAGGGCGTGCGCAGTACAGAACAGCCTACCTTCAGAAGCCCAAGTGCTCCAGACAGGGCGTGCGCAGTACAGAGCAGCCTGCCTTCAGAAGCCCAAGTGCTCCAGACAGGGCGTGCGCAGTACAGAGCAGCCTGCCTTCAGAAGCTTGAGTGAGCAGCCTGCCTTCAGAAGCCCAAGTGCTCCAGACAGGGCGTGCGCAGTACAGAACAGCCTACCTTCAGAAGCCAGAGTGCACCAGACAGGGCGTGCGCAGTACAGAGCAGCCTACCTTCAGAAGCCCAAGTGCTCCAGACAGGGCGTGCGCAGTACAGAGCAGCCTGCCTTCAGAAGCTTGAGTGAGCAGCCTGCCTTCAGAAGCCCAAGTGCTCCAGACAGGGCGTGCGCAGTACAGAGCAGTCTACCATCAGAAGCTTGAGTGCTCCAGACAGGGTGTGCGCAGTACAGAGCAGTCTACCTTCAGAAGCCCAAGTGCTCCAGACAGGGCGTGTGCAGTACAGAGCAGCCTACCTTCAGAAGCTTGAGTGCTCCAGACAGGGCGTGCGCAGTACAGAGCAGCCTGCCTTCAGAAGCTTGAGTGCTCCAGACAGGGACAAAGCAGCCTGCCTTCAGAAGCCCAAGTGCTCCAGACAGGGCATGCGCAGTACAAAGCAGCCTACCTTCAGAAGCCCAAGTGCTCCAGACAGGGCGTGCGCAGTACAGAGCAGCTTGCCTTCAGAAGCCCAAGTGCTCCAGACAGGGCGTGCGCAGTACAAAGCAGCCTACCTTCAGAAGCCAGAGTGCACCAGACAGGGCGTGCGCAGTACAGAGCAGCCTACCTTCAGAAGCCCAAGTGCTCCAGACAGGGCGTGTGCAGTACATAGCAGCCTGCCTTCAGAAGCCCAAGTGCTCCAGACAGGGCATGCGCAGTACAAAGCAGCCTACCTTCAGAAGCCCGAGTGCTCCAGACAGGGCGTGCGCAGTACAGAGCAGCCTGCCTTCAGAAGCCTGAGTGCTCCAGACAGGGCGGGCGCAGCACAGAGCAGCCAACCTTCAGAAGCCCAAGTGCTCCAGACAGGGCGTGCACAGCACAGAGCAGCCTACCTTCAGAAGCTTGAGTGCTCCAGACAGGGCGTGCGCAGTACAGAGCTGCCTACCTTCAGAAGCCCAAACGCTCCAGACAGGGTGTGCGCAGTACAGAGCTGCCTGCCTTCAGAAGCCCAAGTGCTCCAGACAGGGCGTGCGCAGTACAGAGCAGCCTGCCTTCAGAAGCCCAAGTGCTCCAGACAGGGCATGCGCAGTACAAAGCAGCCTACCTTCAGAAGCTTGAGTGCTCCAGACAGGGCATGCGCAGTACAGAGCAGCCTGCCTTCAGAAGCCCAAGTGCTCCAGACAGGGCATGCGCAGTACAAAGCAGCCTACCTTCAGAAGCTTGAGTGCTCCAGACAGGGCATGCGCAGTACAGAGCAGCCTGCCTTCAGAAGCCCAAGTGCTCCAGACAGGGCGCGTGCAGTACATAGCAGCCTGCCTTCAGAAGCCCAAGTGCTTCTGAAGGCTGCCGAAGTCTCCCAAACCCGGAAGAAAGCTCCACAACCAAATTGGTCATGGACTGCTAACGGGATAGCCTCCGGAGAACACCGACACCGGGAGGAGAGGGAAAGCTCATTGGGACCCAAAGGCTTCCCTCTCCTTAGGTGAGTATCTGTTTTATTTTAAAAAAGGCTTCAGTCTCCCTTTAACTACTAAATTAAGGAGTTTTAGGAGACTCCCCTAAAGCAATTATGTCTGCAAAATTATTTTAACAAATTTTTTGAAAAAAAGTTTTGAAGAAGAATATTCACAAAAGTATATATATAAAGGTTTGTTTGTTTGTTTTCATTATATCTGTTGGCAAGTTCAATGAAAAGCTGAAATGTCACATCTCTTGGGTGCCCCAGAAATGACACATCCCCACCGAGACGCGGAGTCCTGGCCGGCACATGTGTCTGTTCCAGCGCTGGGAAACCTTACCACGGGAAACTCCGACGGGTATAAATAGCCCGCTGATTATACAGCCTCGCAAACTCCGAAATGTTTGTTTGTGGGGGGGCTGGTGGTCTCTAAAATTCTTTAAATTCAAGGCAAAAATATTATTGTGGCATGAAGACAAAACGTGAAGAAAACCGGCACTGCTGCAAGCTGACTTTAATAAAGCATCAGATTGTAGTACAAAGTTATGCAGTGTGGCATATCGCGGTGCTGCAACAGTACAGTAGTATAACGTTCATAAGGGATACCTTGTGATGTGGTGGGTGCCGGGTGGTTCTATGCCTGACGGCCGTTTCGCGCACGTCTGCGCATCTTCGTAGCCTCCGTAGATGCGCAGACGTGCGCGAAACGGCCGTCAGGCATAGAACCACCCGGCACCCACCACATCACAAGGTATCCCTTATGAACGTTATACTACTGTACTGTTGCAGCACCGCGATATGCCACACTGCATAACTTTGTACTACAATCTGATGCTTTATTAAAGTCAGCTTGCAGCAGTGCCGGTTTTCTTCACGTTTTGTCTTCATGCCACAATATATATCTTGTTACCAGAGCACGCTCAGCTGGAAGAGGGATCAGTGAAGGACCACTGCAGAGCACCCGCTCATTAAGTAGTGCCAACCCGCTTCTTTCTTCGATATTTACATTGAAAAATATTATTGTACCTTTGAAATGCAGCTGTCACCCTTGTTATGAAAATACCAACAGTCTTCTTGCAAGGATTGCTGGGATTTCATAAGACCAAAGGCAAAATGTCACTCAGTTCTTCAAGAAGTAAGGAGCCTCTGGATCCAGCAAAGGCTTCCCAGATCCTCCTGGCCCGAGGGGTGTAACTAGGGGGGAACCAGAGGTGTGGGAGGGCCCCAACTACTAATCTTGCCTTTCTCCGATACTCCAGATCAGGTGGTTTTGTAGCTACACTTGTTAAGGGTGTGAAGATCCTGATGGCCACAATGGTTTTATGAACAGCCCAGGCTGTGAGGGTCACCAAGAAGAGGCAAAGGAAGGGTTATGAACATTAAGGGGCCCATTCAAAGCTTTGCTGGAGTGGGGGATGATTTGTAGTTAAAACAGAACTGTAAATTCATTAAAAAATTATTAAAACCTGGGGCTTCCCTAAGCCCCCAGCAGCCATCTTGTCCCGCGCCGGTCCTGCGCAAGCCTCAGGTCTCCCGTCACGGTGCAGTTTCGTTAGCGTCATCGACGGCAACTACGCCTGTGTGCCCTGGGCTATGCGAAGCTTTCTTTGTGTTCCTGCCCGCTATACTGCCCCATTATAGTGGGCGGGAACACAAAGAAAGCTTCTTGTAGCCCGGGCCGCGCAGGCGTAGTTGCCGTCGATGACACTAACGAAACTGCACCGTGGCGGGAGAACAGAGGCTTGTACAGGATCAGCGCGGGACAGGACGGCTGCTGGGGGCTTGGGGAAGTCCCAGGTAAGTGAAACTGTTTTTTTGGGTTTTTTTATGAATTTACAGTTCCGCTTTAAGCCCCTGCCTGGCCCTAACTGTTGATGCACACAGACCCCTGAAAGAAATCTGACAAGAGCTTGTCAGATTTCTGTGCTCCTCTTGATGCATGAGCCTGCTGTGAGGCCTGGCAGATACCCTGCATTCGGTTGAGTCTTTATGCCCCAATCTCCACCATAGTCTTCACCCTGTGTAGTGCATCCCTGCTTAGCCTCAGGAGACTAAACAGGTCCACTCAGCACACAGTTACACTCAGGCCTTAAAGGAGTTCTGTTGGCTGTTTTAATAAACATAACCGCCACTTACCTGGGGCTTCTATCGTCCCCCTGTAGCTGAACTGTCCTGCGCCATCCTCCTCCGATCCTCCTTTCCCCGCCGCCAGCCCCCGTCTAATCAGCCGTCTGATTAGACTGTGGCTTGTACGGCTATGGCCGTCTGCACACTCGCTCCCATGTGCATCATCGGGAGCTTACTGCACAGGAGCAGTACAAGAAAACTTCATGCTGCACCTGTGCAGTACGCTCCCGATGACGCGCAGGAGCGTGCACTATTCATCTTGTTAGACGAATACTACAACGGGACCGGCGGCAGGCAATGGAGTTTCGGAGGAGGATGACGTGGGACATGACAGCTGCAGGGGGCCGATAGAAGCCCCAGGTAAGTCAGTTTTTGTTTATTGAAACAGTCCACAGAACCCCTTTAATGCGCAAGGTATAGAGACTGAATAACAGATTGGTACAATTGTCACAGATGACTCTTCCAACAGTGAGGTTGTGTGGGGTCAGCCAGTCATCGACCTGTGCCGGCAGAGCGGACAAGAAATGATTGATATTCGCCATGTCATTTGTTCATATTGTTTGATCTACAATCGGCCTGCATATAATCATCTTTAATGCAGACTGCACCAACTGCCATTATCTATAACCATTCCCCCTAACAATGCGATAGGCTAAAAGGTTTTTTTTCTTTTATAGATATACATATGCACAAAGGGAGATACTGGTTGCTTCGCAGTTGGAAACAGCCATTATTTCCCACAGTGCAATGCGGTTCACAGACAGGAAACTGACAGGACCTAGGTCCTGACATCACACTGTGGGAGGGGTTTCACCGCAATATCAGCCATACAGACCCCACTCATGATCTATTCTGGGTAAATATTTCTTGTGGGAAAGGGGGTATCAGCTACTGATTGGGACGAAGGTCAATCCTTGGTTACAGTTCCTCTTTAAATAAATATGTCAGCTTCCATATCCATCTCACTTCAGGTTCCCTTTAAATTTATAGGCAATTATTAATTAATACTTAATTGGCCTACTCCAATGCTAGCCACTTCTCCAGCATGCTGCGCAGCGCCTCTCTCATGGGTCTGTTGTAATTCACACATGGGGGGGAGGAGCCCTCTGCCTCTCTAGCTTGTAATGTCTGCATGGGTGGAAGCAGCCATAATAAGAGTCCCACTGGTGTTTGCTGCCTTTTCAGTTTGTCTAAACATCAATAGGCTCCATTATTCATTAGAACACACAGAGTGGCGCGGTCACACTTTGAACTGGGGAGAGAAAATACACAGCAGATTGTGGAATGTCAGCGGCAGGGTAATAATTGACTGTAATTATATCACAATGTATAATAAAGCCATTGCTTATTTATAAATCTGGGCACATCTGGATTACAGGTTCGGGGGGTTCTCACAATGCAGGCTCTGCCCAGCTACACAGAGCGCACAGCTCGCCCGCACGGAAGTCACGCTGCTTGGGGTTTTTGGTCACTTATTAATTCATGTTTATTCGATTTTATTACATTTTTGAAGTTATTTTTATCAGTAGTTTTATTTTACAAATAAACAAGTAGCGCAGTGTGCGGCCATGACACTTATTTTGCATAACATGCTTGGGTTTTTTTTAATTAAAGTGGACCTTGTCAGGAACCGGCCCCGCGGCACGCCTGCAGATATGGTTCCTGACTGCGGGTTTGACCAGATCGAGAGGGGAAGCAGCCTTAGTCGAGCTAACACAAGGCTGTGACCCCTCAGAACACTTCTCACTGCCACCACTAGCTGTTGCTAGACACTTCCACTCTGCTGTCGAGTTCTCAGCGCGCAATCCGCGTTTTCGTATTCGGATCAGCTTTGCGCTTTAGGCCGGATACGGGAACGCCACGCGCACACACACAAACACACACACACACACACACACACACACACACACACACACACACACACACACACACACACACACACACACACACACACACACACACAGTACAAGGCACAATCAGGTACTGACTTTGTAATGCAAGTTACACTGCAGTCTCTTCTAGGCTATGAGCATTAGCTTAGTACAGCAGAAGTCAAACTTATTAAATAACGATTTAATATTCCAGAAAAAAGTGGAACAATGCAGAAAATAATATGTACAAAAGATTTACAAAAACAAGGTAAAAGTTCCAAAATAAAGGTTACAAAGATACACAACACAAGTTGCATAAAATAAAAGGGAAATAAACGTTACCAGCGTATACAGAGCATTGTTTGCGGGAGAACGCAGCTTCCGACCAGTAGTCGGGGCAGCTCTAGCGTCTTTGCTATCTCCGAGGAGCCACCAGTTGTGACTATCCTAGGCCACTTATATAGTCCGAAGTGGGGCTCGGGGGTATTTAATGTTCAGTCCCAAAACTAATGCATCTCCAGGTGACAGGTGACAACTTGAGCAAGGCTTTCAACATTCCAGCAGGCTGTCATATGTAAATTCCAGAGTTTCCTGTTATCCTTTGAAGTTCTCAGACTCAGTTGGTCCATATTTGTATATTGGGACAATGGTCTGTCTACATGTACACAGAGTTCAAAAGCCATGCAGACCCAGACTATTCTTTGCCAAGTGGCTGCTAATTAGCAGCACCCTGCTACCAGAGGGACTAAATGCAAATGTTGTTGTCATTGACATACAGACAATCACAGCTTCCCCCAAAGCCAGACTGGGTTTTAGCAGACATACACATGACACAGACAGAAAATGTGAAAATATGGCTTCCACCAGATACAACATGGCTGCTATGTTTTGCATATTACCGTACATATCATCATCACCACAATATATCATCACAGACCTGAACTTAGAACTCCTCTCTGCTCTAAAAGATACACAACAGCATAATAACCTTTAAACAAAAACATTTCTTTGTTACAGCTGATACAAATCCTAAAATAAATCTGCAGCGTTTCTAATTCCTGATTCATGGAAGCAGACATCTTGGTAACAGCCAGTTCTTTCAAATGGGCTTATCTGCTTATCTGCTATAGGCAGTCATGTGACACGGGGGGAGATTAAATTACAACTTGTGATTAGACACAGATGAGGAGGAATTTAAACAGGCTAAATGATCTAAGTACAAACAGGGTGCATTTCTCTATGCTTTCCTTCTGTCCTGTGCAAGAGTTCAGGTCCACTTTAAGAAACCATTAGCCCTACGTGCAGGAAGCAGGAAATTTGGGCGCCCGGCTAGCAGCGGAAGTTCGGGCACCACCATAGGTGGCCATTGAACTAGCGGTATTGGGGGGATATTTGCAGCCCCCGAATTATCCCCAATGCCATTATTTTAATGGGTTCCTATGGCGGCACATGAAAAATTAAAGTCTTTGTTTTATTTTAGTGGCGATCGGCAGTGGGGGCTGGCAATTGGCGGTGGGAGGTGGGGGGGGTGGAGAGACACTTGAACTTTTACACAGGACAGAACGAAAACAGAGAAAAATGTACCCTATCAAATTTCCAGGCACCCTTTGATTAAGTGCGCCTGTGTGTATGACTGTAATGGAAACCTCTGTGACACTGTTACATGATAAATTCCCTTTAGGATGGCTTGACTGAGGGAAGAGGATGGTTTTCTCTTGTGTAAGTAGGTCTGCAGTGAAATGTATGGCTGATCTCTCTATGGCAGGGGTCTCAAACTCAATTTACCTGGGGGCCGCAGGAGGCAAAGTCAGGATGAGGCTAGGGCCAAATAAGGAATTTCACAATCGCGGCGCATCGCCGCCTCTGCCCGCCCCTCTCACTCTTCCTTCACAGAGAGAAGCGGGGAGAGGCGGCGATCCGTGAGGCGATTGATGTCAGGAGGGGCAGAGCTGAAGCTGAAAGCTCTGCCCCTTCCAGGAAATGCCGGCGGATTGCCCCCCGGGCGATTTGGGGGCTCTGCAGCCCTCGTTTAGCGGCGGGGATGCAGCGGATTACTTGGGAGCACTGAAGCGAACTATAAGGAAGCTTTTGCCAGCGAGGGCCACAAAATATTGTATCGAGGGCCGCAAATGGCCCGCGGGCCGCGAGTTTGAGACCCCTGCTCTATGGTTATGGCAAAAAGATAATGCAAGCTACTGAGTTATATAGAGAAGCATTCATAGGTTAGATTCTATGTAGTCTTACCTGACTAGAATTAGGATCATTTGAACACGTGCTTGTGCAGGGGAGCACAATGCATATTTGTGCAAGCATGCAGTGCACGCAAATTCGCACCATAGCAGTCTACATAAAAGTCACATAAATGTTCTCTCTCTGCCGGCAGCAAGCGCTATTTGTTCTCACAACTAGTTGATTGACTGATCATGTCCGTAGATCAGTGCTGCTTTTGTCTTTTAATGCTGGTAATACACAATGCGTTTCTGCCACTCGATTTTGCGCTCGATCGATTTTACTGCTCGATTCTCCACTCTATTCTCTTATCTTCTGCTCGTTTTTCTTATCTTTTTCCATTCACTTCTATCAGTAATCGAGCGGCAAAACGATCGAACGGGAGATCAGCCATGTCGGAAATTATCTATCGAACCATCTATCGGCGGCAGAAACGAACCGTGTATTCCCAGCATAAATCTTCTCCGACCCTGCCTGACTGACTCCTTCTTGGCCCTAATTTTATACCGTTGGCATTGTGCGCCATTTTTGCCTGTTCCGAATCCTAATACCTTGGTTTCACCTCTGTCTGGATACTGTTTACACCTGTCTGCTGCCTGCCAGGACCCCTGCTTGCTTGGAGATTGCACCTGTCTGCTGCCTGCCACAACCTCTGCCTGGATACTGTTTATTCCTGTCTGCTGCTGGCCGGGACCCCTGCTTAGATATCGTTGATGCCTGTCTGCCTTCTGTCAAGACCCCTGCCTGGATACTGTTTACACCTGAAATTGGCTCCTGCCTGATATACAGTATATGGAAGCTCTGCTGTCAGCGACGTGACACCAGAACAAGTGGGTACAGCAACGCAGGTAGCGGAGCGAATGGTGAGTGCAAGTGGCGTGCAGCGGTGACTGAAATCTACGCCCTGGAAGTAATAAAAGCACTCAAACAGATTGTAGATTCAAGCACCGCCGTTCGGAAGAGGTTAAGAACTGTATCTTTTTGTATTTGTCCCGTGGTTTTTGTGCGTGTATGAAAAAAAGGCGCAAGGAAAAAAGGGCGCGGCTGGACAACAAATTGGCGCAGCTGGATAACAAAATCTCATTAACGAAAAAGATTGTTTACAAGTGGGTGCGAAGTGAAACCGAAAGCATGTAAATGATAAGTACCATTTTAAAGCAGACGGGAAATCAAAACAAAAAGATATTTACTTTAAAAAAAACATTACATATTTCAAAAATGCAGCTTAACCTAACCCTACTCTCACACAGAATCCTCCCCTGGTGGTGCCTAACCCTAACCACTCTCCCCTGGTGATGCCTAACCCTAACCACTCTCCCCTGGTGATGCCTAACCCTAACCACTCTCCCCTGGTGGTGCCTAACCCTAACCACCACCCCCTGGTGGTGCCTAACTCTAACCACCCCCTGGTGGTACCTAACTCTAACCACCCCCCTGGTGGTGCCTAACCCTAACCACTCTCCCCTGGTGGTGCCTAACCCTAACCACCACCCCCTGGTGGTGCCTAACTCTAACCACTCCCCCTGGTGGTGCCTAACCCTAACCACTCTCCCCTGGTGGTGCCTAACCTAACCACTCACCCCTGGTGGTACCTAACTCTAACCACCCCCTGGTGGTACCTAACTCTAACCACTCTCCCCTGGTGGTGCTTAACTCTAACCCCCCGGTGGTACCTAACCCTAACCACTCTCCCCTGGTGATGCCTAACCCTAACCACTCCCCCTGGTGGTGCCTAACCCTAAGACCTTCCTGGTGGTACCTAACCCCCCTTCCCCATTGATGCCTAACCATAAACCCCCGCCCCCAGTGGTGCCTAACCCTAAGACCGCCCTGGTGGGTCCCAACCCTAATCACCCACCTCATGGTGCCTAACCGTAAAAAAACTCCCCTGATGGTGCCTAACCCTAACCAGCCCCCCTGGTGGTGCCTAACCTTAAGACCCCCCCTGTTGGTGCCTAACCCTAAGACTACCCCCCAGCGGTTCCTTACCCTAAGACTCCCCCAGTGGTGCCTAACCCTAACCACTCCCCCTGCACAAACACCCTTACAAATGTAGGAACAATAACATATTTGATAACATAAAATCTGGACATACAAATGAAATAATATGACAAAAACTATAACGTTGCAAGTTTCTAAAACGATACCATATTTCAAAAACTTTAATGTTCTAATGTTGAAAACGATTTTTATCAGGCACCCTTTTTTCTGCTTTGGGTGCCGTATTACCGATAAATGTATTAGTTCCTATGAGGCGCCCATATCGTTCATTACCGTCGGCGCCCTTTTTTCCTGCTACCGGTTTTTGCTGCAGCGTCCTGGTTCCTGACAATGCAGACAATGAGAATGTTGCTGGCTGGATCTGCGCTCTGCTAGTAATGCAGCCTCTCTCCAGCCTCTGACACCGGCTAATATCATTAGCTCCATCTGAATATGAACCCTTGAACTGCCGCTGAACTTGACTGAACCCCACCTTCCCAAAAAAGTTTTAACAACATTTTATGGCTTCTCCTGACAAGCGTTGTCATTTATGGCCGCGGGCCCGCTTCTTAAGTGTGCTTTCAGGTGCCGAGTGCCGAGAGAATGTACGGGGCTCCATCCATCACGCGGGTCTGCTTCCCAGATGGGGGAACTGCGATAAAGCTGGAGGCCCGCCGCCGCCTTCCTCCGGCTCTGTTTTGTTTGAACAAGTTGAGTTTTGAACGAGGTCCCTCTGCCTGAGCGAGAGGTTTATTCCTGCCGCGGGGAACGCGCACCATGCAGAGCACAAGGCTTATTCCTACCACGGGGAACGCATGCCATGCAGAGCACAAGGCTTATTCCTACCACGGGGAACGCATGCCATGCAGAGCGTGAGGCTTATTCCTACCACGGGGAACGCATGCCATGCAGAGCGCGAGGCTTATTCCTGCCGCGGGGAACGCGCACCATGCAGAGCACAAGGCTTATTCCTGCCTCGGGGAACGCATGCCATGCAGAGCGCGAGGCTTATTCCTGCCGCGGGGAACGCATGCCATGCAGAGCGCGAGGCTTATTCCTGCCGCGGGGAACGCATGCCATGCAGAGCACAAGGCTTATTCCTGCCGCGGGGAACGCATGCCATGCAGAGCGCGAGGCTTATTCCTGCCACGGGGAACGCGCACCATGCAGAGCACAAGGCTTATTCCTACCACGGGGAACGCATGCCATGCAGAGCGCGAGGCTTATTCCTGCCGCGGGGAACGCGCACCATGCAGAGCACAAGGCTTATTCCTGCCGCGGGGAACGCATGCCATGCAGAGCACAAGGCTTATTCCTACCACGGGGAACGCATGCCATGCAGAGCGCGAGGCTTATTCCTACCACGGGGAACGCATGCCATGCAGAGCGCGAGGCTTATTCCTACCACGGGGAACGCATGCCATGCAGAGCGCGAGGCTTATTCCTACCACGGGGAACGCATGCCATGCAGAGCACGAGGCTTATTCCTGCCGCGGGGAACGCATGCCATGCAGAGCACGAGGCTTATTCCTACCACGGGGAACGCATGCCATGCAGAGCACGAGGCTTATTCCTACCACGGGGAACGCATGCCATGCAGAGCGCGAGGCTTATTCCTGCTGCGGGGAACGTGTACCATGCAGAGCACGAGGCTTATTCCTGCCGCGGGGAACGCATGCCATGCAGAGCGCGAGGCTTATTCCTGCCGCGGGGAACGCGCACCATGCAGAGCACAAGGCTTATTCCTACCATGGGGAACGCATGCCATGCAGAGCGCGAGGCTTCTTCCTACCACGGGGAACGCGCACCATGCAGAGCACAAGGCTTATTCCTACCACGGGGAATGCATGCCATGCAGAGCGCGAGGCTTATTCCTGCGGCGGGGAACGCATGCCATGCAGAGCGCGAGGCTTATTCCTGCCGCGGGGAACGCGCACCATGCAGAGCACAAGGCTTATTCCTACCACGGGGAACGCATGCCATGCAGAGCGCGAGGCTTATTCCTACCACGGGGAACGCATGCCATGCAGAGCACAAGGCTTATTCCTACCACGGGGAACGCATGCCATGCAGAGCGCGAGGCTTATTCCTACCACGGGGAACGCATGCCATGCAGAGCACGAGGCTTATTCCTGCCGCGGGGAACGCATGCCATGCAGAGCGCGAGGCTTATTCCTACCACGGGGAACGCATGCCATGCAGAGCACAAGGCTTATTCCTACCACGGGGAACGCATGCCATGCAGAGCGCGAGGCTTATTCCTACCACGGGGAACGCATGCCATGCAGAGCACGAGGCTTATTCCTGCCGCGGGGAACGCATGCCATGCAGAGCGCGAGGCTTATTCCTACCACGGGGAACGCATGCCATGCAGAGCACAAGGCTTATTCCTACCACGGGGAACGCATGCCATGCAGAGCGCAAGGCTTATTCCTACCACGGGGAACGCATGCCATGCAGAGCACAAGGCTTATTCCTACCACGGGGAACGCATGCCATGCAGAGCACGAGGCTTATTCCTACCACGGGGAATGCATGCCATGCAGAGCACGAGGCTTATTCCTGCCGCGGGGAACGCATGCCATGCAGAGCGCGAGGCTTATTCCTACCACGGGGAACGCATGCCATGCAGAGCGCGAGGCTTATTCCTACCACGGGGAACGCATGCCATGCAGAGCACAAGGCTTATTCCTACCACGGGGAACGCATGCCATGCAGAGCACGAGGCTTATTCCTGCCGCGGGGAACGCATGCCATGCAGAGCACGAGGCTTATTCCTACCACGGGGAACGCATGCCATGCAGAGCGCGAGGCTTATTCCTACCACGGGGAACGCATGCCATGCAGAGCGCGAGGCTTATTCCTGCCGCGGGGAACGCGCACCATGCAGAGCACAAGGCTTATTCCTACCACGGGGAACGCATGCCATGCAGAGCGCGAGGCTTATTCCTGCGGCGGGGAACGCATGCCATGCAGAGCGCGAGGCTTATTCCTGCCGCGGGGAACGCGCACCATGCAGAGCACAAGGCTTATTCCTACCACGGGGAACGCATGCCATGCAGAGCGCGAGGCTTATTCCTACCACGGGGAACGCATGCCATGCAGAGCACAAGGCTTATTCCTACCATGGGGAACGCATGCCATGCAGAGCGCGAGGCTTATTCCTGCCGCGGGGAACGCGCACCATGCAGAGCACAAGGCTTCTTCCTACCACGGGGAACGCATGCCATGCAGAGCGCGAGGCTTATTCCTACCACGGGGAACGCATGCCATGCAGAGCACGAGGCTTATTCCTACCACGGGGAACGCATGCCATGCAGAGCGCGAGGCTTATTCCTACCACGGGGAACGCATGCCATGCAGAGTGCGAGGCTTATTCCTGCTGCGCGGAACGCATGCCATGCAGAGCGCGAGGCTTATTCCTGCCGCGGGGAACGCGCATCGCCTTCATGCAGGCTTAAAAGACATCACTGCTGCTGGAGGAGAGACAGAACTATCGTTTTATACGTTTACTTGCGCTTGTCTACGTTTACCTATGTGGCTGCAACCGCTACAGAGACGGTGACCTTTTACATTACAGTACAGTGACCATTCCTGTCAGACTGTGATCCACAGATCCCTTTTATCCGTTAATGGGAGGCTTAAAGTGAACCTAAAGGCAACCAAAAAAAATGAGATTAACTCACCTGGGGCTTCCCTCAGCCCCCTGCAGACAATCGGTGCCCTCGCAGCTCCGGTCCGATGCTTCTGGACCCACCGGCGACGACTCCAGGTTTCGCCGTCACCGGCCGACAGGCATGGGAATGGCCTCCTGGCCACAATAGCAGCATAGGGGGCGATATACAGGCTGGAAACGCGAAGAATCACTCGTGTTCTTATGCCTGTCGGCCGGTGACGGCGAAACCGGAAGTGTTCGCCGGCGGGTCCTGGGCCATCGGAGCGGAGCTGCGAGGGCACCGATCGTCTGCAGGGAGCTGAGGGAAGTCCCAGGTGAGTTAATCTCATTTTTTTTTTTTTACTTTAGGTTATCTTTGATTGTTAAAAAAAAATAGGAGTTTAACTTAAGTGGGGCTTCTTGCAGCCCCCTGGAGTGATCCTGCTCTCACGCTGTCCTTCTTAGTCCCTCCAGCCTCCAAGGTGAGGAGGCGCATGGCCGGCCAGCTTTGAGAGGGTTGCCATTGCTGGCTGGTGGGTCTCGGATGGACAGCGTGAGACCAGGATGACTCCAGAGGGCTGCTAGAAGCCCCAAGTAAATTAAACTCATTTTTTTAATCAATTATGATATCCTTTAACGTGTACCCGAGACGGGGGATATAAAAAATGTATACATGCCTGGGGCTTCCTCCAGCCCCCTCCGGCCTGATCGCTCCCATGCTGCCGTCCTTCGTCACCTGCAGCCTCTGCAACTGGCCCTGGTAAGTCGTCCAGTCGAGGGCAAGTCGGCACAGGTGCAGTTGGGCTGTGCGCGCTCCCTTGTCTCGCTCCCAAGGGCAAGGCAGTACTAATGCACAGTCGCAGAACAGTCCCAGCCACGGGAGCAAGACAAGGGAGCCCTAATGTGCCTGTGCCGACTGGCCGCAACTGAACAACTTACCGGGGCCAATTGCGGTGGCTGAAGGCACCGGAGGATGGTGGCGTGGGAAGGATCAGGCTGGAGGGGGCTGGAGGAAGCCCCAGGTATGTATACATTTTTTCTATCTTCCCCGTCTCAGGTTTACTGTAACCACTTAAGCCCGCAGGGGTTTTCACCTTCAGGACAGAAGCAATTTACCCGTCAGCGCTCCTTCCATCCATTCATTCGCCAAAAACTTTATCACTAATCACACGAAAATGATCTATATATATTTTTTTTACCCAAATTGACCTTTTTGTGGGTGATACTTGTTTTTAGTAATTGCTTTTCTATACATTTAATAGGCAAATACAAAAAAAAAAGTTCACTATTTCTCCAATTCCATCCCCTATAGTTTTAGAATAAGCAATGCTACTATGAATAAAGCCCAGCCTTGCGCTCCCCGTACTTCCTTTTTCTTTAAATAAAACCCACACACTGTATTTGCCCATCACAACATTTAAAGAGAACCTTAACTGAAAGGGATATGGATGTTTCCTTATAAACAATATCATTTGCCTGGCAGTCCTGCTGATCTCTTTGGCTGCAGTAGTGGCTGAATCACACACCTGAAACAAGGATGCAGCTAATCCGGTCTGACTTCAGTCAAAGCACCTGATCTGCATGCTTGTTCAGGGGCTGTGGCTGAAAGTATTAGAGACACAGGATCAGCAGGAGAGTCAGGCAACTGGTATTATTTTAAAAGGAAAAATCCACATCCTTCTCAGTTTAGGTGACCTTTAACCTCCTGGGCGATAATCCCGAGCTGAGCTCAGGGTATATCGCGCAGGAGGATTTTTCAGGCCCTGCTGGGCCGATTTGCATAATTTTTTTTTGTTACACGCAGCTAGCACTTTGCTAGCTGCGTGTAACTTCCGATCGCCGCCGCTCGCCGCCGATCCGCCACTACCCGCCGTGCAGCCCCCCCCCAGACCCCTTGCGCAGCCTGGCCAATGAGTGCCAGGCAGCTCTGAGGGGTGGATCGGAACTCCCTCTGACGTCCCGATGTCCATGACGTCGGTGACGTCATCCCGCCCCGTCGCCGTGGCGACCGGGGAAGCCCAGCAGGAAATCCCGTTCTGAACGGGATTTCCTGCTTACTCTGATCGCCGAAGGCGATCGGAGTGGGTGGGGGGATGCCGCTGCGCAGCGGCTATCATGTATCGAGCCCTGGGCTCGCTACATGATTTAAAAAATAAAAATGTTTAAAAAAAGTGCTGCGCCCCCTCCTGGGTGATGCAATTGTATCACCCAGAGGGTTAAATGATGTTCCTAGTACAATGTATGGAGTCAATATATTATTCGGAAATAAAGGTGTATTTTTTCTGTTTGAGGGGGGGGGGGGTTGTGCCCCATCAATTGTAAGACCTTATGTACTAAAATAACAGTAATATACCCTCATGACATACATATTTTAAAAAAAAAGCCCCTAAGGCAACTATTCATGGATTTTTGTTTTTACTGTTATTTTTTTTCACCCAATCTGTTTGCTTGGTAACTGGGGTGGAGGGAGGGGGCTTTGGAAGGGATTAATTATATAATAATCTGTGGTAAGTGTAATTTAACTTTTTGCCACTGGAGGGTGCTAGAAATGCTCCCTGGTTTACCAGGAAGTTTTTTTTTTTACTATTATTCACATACTTTGTTATGAATGGACATGGCCCCTGATCGGGGTCATGTCCATTCATTACAGGCACTGCAATTGGTTCGAGGAAGCCTTGCTTCCCTTCCCCAACCACCAACACGGAAATACTGCCGTTCGGAGTGGTGGTCACACACGCAAGCACACGCAGCCTGCCGCTCAAACACTGGTCGAGAATACTCATCCACTTAGCCTTGAGCGGTGACTATCTGCACGAGAATACTCTGAACTAAAGTGATTTTTTTTTACATTTTTTTTTTAAAGGCAGATGCTCATCTATGGAGAGGGGAGGCTCTGGATCCTACAGAGCCTTCTCGTTCCTCTCGCAGTCCCTTCAATCCAGCACTGTCACCCACATTGGCAGCATGGTGACAGTGCTTAGCACTCTCGCCTTGCAGCGCTGGGTGCCCAGTTGAAATCCCTGCCAGAGCACTACCTGCATGGGTTGTATGTTACCTCCGGGCACCCCAGTTTCCTCCCACATCCCAAAAACATATAGATAAGTTAATTGGTTTCACCCTAAATTAACCCTAGAATTCCATACATACACTACATGATACATACATAGACATATGACTATGGCAGAGATTAGATTATGAGCCCCTCTGAGGGACAGTCAGTGACAAGACAATATACTCTGTACAGCATAAAGGGGAAAGAGGCCTCCAGAGAAGATAAAATGTGTTAAAAACAAATAAAATGAAAAAAAGTGAGGTGGCTTACCTCAATGAAGACAAATTCACGTATTAACCCTCCTGGCGGTATGAAAAATTCCGCCAGGAGGCAGCGCGGCAGTTTTTTTTTTTTTAAATCATGTAGCGAGCCCAGGGATCCCCCCGCCCTCTTTGATCGCCTTCGGCGATCTCCGATCAGGAAATCCCGTTTAAAGAACGGGATTTCCTGGAGGGCTTCCCCCGTCGCCATGGCGACGGGGCGGGATGACGTCACCGACGTCAGCGACGTCGTGACGTCATTGGGAGTCCTGATCCACCCCTCGGCGCTGCCTGGCACTGATTGGCCAGGCAGCGCACGGGGTCTGGGGGGGGGGCCCGCACGCCGCAACGGATAGCGCCGATCGGGCGCGGGGCGGCGGCGATCAGTGTGCTGGCGCAGCTAGCAAAGTGCTAGCTGCGTCCAGCAAAAAAAAAAGTAAGAAAATCGGCCGAGCAGGGCCGGAGAAAACCTCCTGCGCGGCTTACCCTGAACTACGTTCGGGGTTACCGCCAGGAAGTTTAATATCATTTTATTGCACTGGCAACGCATTTCGTGGCTGCATACCCACTTCCTCAGGGCAAATAGCAGTGCCTAATAGTGCTCGTAGCCACAAATAGCACTGTGGAAGATGTCAGCAGCACTATACAGTGTATAAATGCTAAATTATAATCATTGCAGGTATAACCAACTGATAGAATATGCCGTTGGGGATTTGGGAATGCTCGGAACTGCATCCCCGAGTGCTTCCAAAAATGCACCGCATAGCTGACACTGGTTTCCAGTGTGAAACCAGCCTTAGTTTCTTTAGTAAGGCAGTGGTCATCTTAGAAATATGTTTGAGGTCATTATCGTGTTGGAATACCGCCCTGCAGCTGAATTTTTCCAGGGGAGTGAATCATGCTCTGCTTCAGTATAACCAGGGCCGGATTTCTGGAAAGGCCAGAAAGGCCACGGCCTAGGGCGATAAAATTAGATAAGATAAGAAGGGCGGCATGACTTGGAGAGAGGAGAGGTCATATGTCAAAGTAAATCATCTCTTCTGGTCCCGCAGCGCAGCCATCCAGCGCCCTGCTCTGCACTAATAGCTGAATTCCAGAGTTCCCCAATCCCTGCATCTCTCTCTCACTTCCTGATGTGTTAAAACAATCAGGATCAATCATAACGGTCTCCTGATAATCCATTCCTTTCTTTGTATGATAGACTTACAGATCGATGTGAGAAATACCAGAGAATTACATTACAAAGCAGATAGAACTAAGTTCCGCTGAGTTTTAATGTAGGCATTCCCAAACATCAGAGAGCTCTGCAGTTTCTTCACCTCTTTTACAGCTTTGACCCCAGCAGCTGTTAATTTATCTAATCGTAATTTATGACGGTCTTTCTTTTTTTTTTTCCTAGTAGCACTGGTCGCTTCTCTTCCTTAGTTAACTCTTTCCTGACTCATTTTCTGTCCTGCAGCTCCTACCATCTATGAGACTGCAGGATAAAAAATGCTGTTTTCTTCCCTTTCATTGCTAAACTGTTATTTTAAATACACCTGAGCAGTGGTGCTCATCCAATATTTGGGTATCCGAACTACCCAGATAATCTGAACTTTTTCCACTATCCGAACTTTGAATAGCAATTCGGATATTTTTTAAAATCTGAATAGCACTATCCGAGCAAACTCGGATTTCCCATCAGAGAGAAAGAGGGATTTTAAGTCCCCACATCATTAAAAAAACATGATGCTACATGCCTCATTTACCCTAAAAAAACGTTTTAAAGGCAATTTAAATAAGCCTTCTTCAGACTTTGTTCCCGTATACTGCCAATATGTTAGCGCACACCACCATATGTACATTCAGCATTCAAAAGAGATGCATAGATTTTTCAGCAAATATAAATATATGTCATTCAGATGCTTTAAAGTGGAGCTGAACTCTTGCACAGGACAGAAGGAAAACAGAGAAATGTACCATTTATGTATTTAGAGAGCCTGTCTAATTCCCCCTCCTCTGTGTCACAAGTTGTAATTTGATCTCTACACTGTGTCACCTGACTGCCACAACAGCTAAGTTCATTTGAAAGCACAGGATGCTAAAAAATATGTCTGCTTCCATAAAAGCAGGAAGTAGACACACTGCAGATTTATTGCAGGATTTGTATCAGCTGTAACAAAAATGTTTTTATTGAAAGGTTGTTGTTGCGTATCTTTTAGAGCAGAGAGGAAGTTCTGAGTTCAGGTCCACTGTAATTACAACAGAACATCCAAAGTGAGTCTTGACAGGATGTTTGCTACTTATCTGTTTTCTGTTTTGGATGGGCTTCTCTCCATTGCACTGCCCTGCCACCTGTTTGTGGCTCCGACTGCAGCCAGTCGCACAGAGGACAAAGAAGCAGTGCATGCTCTGGCCACTCGCGCTCCCTGTAATTTCTCGCTCCTGCCCAGATGTGCACAGCACCTGAGGCCGGTACAGTGTTATGCATTCTTGACAAGTACCGGTCATACATCAGCGTCATTTCTCAAGTATGCAAGCCCAGAGCACTATTGGCTGCTGTGCACATTCG
The DNA here is from genome assembly GCF_040937935.1 of Hyperolius riggenbachi. NCBI lineage: Eukaryota > Metazoa > Chordata > Amphibia > Anura > Hyperoliidae > Hyperolius > Hyperolius riggenbachi. Next base: position 53,701,581 of record NC_090646.1, read on the forward strand.
GGCAGGAGCGCAAATTACAGGAATTATTTGTTGAATGGGAGGCAGAGCAGCACAACTGAGATGGGCCCATTCAAACCAATGATCGCTGGTCAGAGTGTTGGACATTTTTTTTTGGGGGGGGGGGGGCGCTTGGTGACAGCAGGCCTAGGGCTCTGGAAAGTACAAATCCGGCCCTGAGTATAACTGATTGTCCATCAAGCTCATAGTGAACCAGAACACCTGGGAGTGTGTAAGAGGCTGAAAGAGACCAAAAAGCCTCCTTACTAAAAAGCTATGCAAAACAGAAGTTTGCCATATTAATCCATGCCATGCACTGATGAGGATCCACCAATCCGAAACAGTCTGTATGCATGTTTGATTATTGTGGCTCTGTACAATTAACAAGCTGACACATAATTGCATTCCAATGGTTCTGGAGGTGTGGTTAGCTTACAGGAACAACAAAGAGATGATTTGCATATTCAGCAGTGATGCATTATGGGAGGCCTCAGAGCTCACACCATCCTGAATAATCACAAATACCTTCTATTGTAAGAAGGCAAACTTCTGTTTTCTATAGCGTTTTAGTAAGAGGGATTTTTGGTCCTTTGTAGCCCCTTTACATACTCCTAGGAGTTCTGGTTCTGCATGTGCTTGCTGGGCAATCAGTAACATAACAGAACAGGCACTCTAGGAATAAGGCCCGGTTCACACTTGCGGTGGCCCTCCGGAATCGCCGTGCCGGAGCCGCACCGCTTGCAGAACGGACGGAACGGACGCACGGCATAGCAATGAAAGCCTATGCGTCCGTTCACATGCGTCCGTTCTGCCAAACCGGAGCCGGACCGGATCCGGGCCGGATCCGGACTCCGGCCTCCGTTCCAACATGCGCTATTTTTTCATCCGGCTCCTCCGGCAGCCGTATCCGGGGCGGAGCCGGACTGCACCATCCGGCCAATACAAACCAATGGGAACCGGAGAGCGCACAACACACTGGCTGAGAAATCCGGATGTTCTACCCCACTTCCTATGGGGATTGTTGCGGCGATATTGGATGGGGACACATGGGCAAGCATTTTGGAGTGGAGCAGCACAGCTGGATCCGGATCCGGAGATGTTGGCAGCATGTCGGAGGTGGAGGTGAGTGCTAAACAGCAGAGGGCCTGATTCCACAGGTCCCCCTTCTGCTGACCTCCCAGACCCCAACTTTTTTTTTGTTTTTAACGAACTTTTGCCAAACGGATCCGGATCGCATCCTGATGGACACCTGATGCAACCTGACCGGATCCGGATCGGATCCGGATCAGAACCGTACGGTTCCGATACGGATCCGGTCCGGATCCGGTCAGGTCATCCGGTCCGTTTGGCAAACAACCGCTAATGTGAACCGGGCCTAAGCTGACAATCAAGGAAGCAGCTCTGTTTAGTAAAGAAGCCTCCCTGGAGAATGACAGCAGCTTCTTACTCGTGGATACAACGAGCCACCTGGTGTCTGCATATCTAAACTGCAGTCATCTCTCCTGTCTTCTTGAGTTGCACAGACTACAAATAAACTAAATACACAATGGCCTCAATTCACTTAAGCTGGCCATACACTAGGCCGATTACCCGCCGATCAACAGCAGATTCACTGGGATCGAATCTCCTGTCAAATCGTTAACGTTAACGCTAAATTTCGATCTATTTCGTCCCGTGCGGGAAATTACCGTCGATCAGGAGCGCATCGCTAGCGGCGTTCGAGTGCCTGACGACCAACGCAATACAGCTGCAATACATTACTTGCTCTGCCGGCGTGACTCCCCAGGTCTCCGCTGTCTTCTTCTCCGTTCTGGTCTGGTCTCCGGGTCCGGAAGGCTTCACTTCTTCCTGTCCCGGCAGGAAGTGTAAACAGTAGAGGGCGCTCTACTGTTTAAACTTCCCCCAGACAGGACGAAGTGAAGCCTGCCGGACCCGGAGACCAGGCCAGAGCGGAGAAGAAGACAGCGGAGACCTGGGGAGTCGTGCCGGATGGAACAGGTAATGTATGAGGGGGGGGGGGGGAGGGAGCGGCGACAGCTCCACCACCACCACAGATTGTGAACGGTTTCAGGCTGAAATCGATTCACAATCTGTTTGCAGTAGAGGCAGCCATACGATCCCTCTCTGATCAGATTCGATCAGAGAGGGATCTATCTGTTGGTCGAGTCTGATGCAAATCGACCAGTGTATGGCTACCTTAAGACCTATCTGATAAAAAATAATAGGATAGTAAAATACCACATACGGTACTTTAGCCCCCCCACCCCATCCCCATGATATAGGTGGCCACATGACCACCCCAATGTAAGTAGCCAGATGATCCTCCCACACACATAGGAAGTCAGATGCAGAGGCGTAGCTATTGTTTTCAGCGCCCGGGGACATAGACCATTTTTGTGCACCTCCCACCTGGAAAAAATGGGCGTGGTCACGCATCAGAATGTGGGCGTGGCCATGGGTGGAGACAGATGAATAAATGCTGTTTAGATAGCCACATGTGCCCTCTTCCTGCATAGATAGACAGATGTGCCCCCTTTCACATTAAGATAGCCAGATGTGCACCCTTTAAATAGCCAGATTGCCCCCCCTTTAGATAGTCAAATGTGCCCTCCCCTTTCTCCTATTTATATAGCCTGGTTTGCTCCCCTCCCTCTGTTTATATGGACAGATGTGCCCGCTTTTTCTGCTGCTGTAACGTGTCTGCGCTCCTCTGCAGAGGGAGGGAGAAAAGCAGGGGCACTACGGGCAGCCAGCAATCTGTCTCTAACGTTCCTGGGGGTGCAGAAGCTGTGCTGAGCGACCTCACAGTGTTGCGCCCAGGGACATATGCCCCCCCTTGCCCACCCATAGCTATGCCTCCGGTCAGATGCCCCCCATATAGGAAGTCAGATGCCCCCTCCCCCAGTATAGGTGGCCATGTAACACCCCCCCCCCCCCCCCTTTTGGGTACATACCTTACAATGTGCACATCTGTGATTCCTCAGGTTCCTCAGCTTTGAGTTGTTGGGGTTCTGAATTCACTGTTTATTATACACTGAGTGGCCACACTCCTTATTTGAATGTAAACCAGTCCAACAGTGACTCACAGAGGTTCCTGGCTCTTCTACTGACCACATATGCTATTGCTCCGTTGTTATTGCCTGATGAAGCGGGATCAAACCTGCGAAACGCGTTGCATAACTGGAGTTCATAAATAAATTATATTGACTGTCTTTACTACAGTCGTTGTGTGTCTACTTGGAGGAGGTAAGTCCACCACTACCTCCTCTATTTACCAAGAATTTGGTTTTTAAGCTCATTTAGCTTCCTTTTATCCTTTTGGCGCCTCTGTTCTCCTGCACAACAGCGACTTATGGTGGCCATACATGGTATTTCTCATTTTTTACCGATTAGATAATTTAGTTCGATTATTCCGTTAGATCAAATATAAACATTTTTCCATCATGTCCAATCAGATTTTTTTTTCGAAAAAACGGGATAATCGTTCGAATTTCTTGATCGAAAAAAAAAATATTTTCAACTTTCATTCGATTCGATCATTTAGATCAAAAAAGCGGGAAACTCTAACGTTTTTATTGTATCGTGTATGGGCACCATTATGGTGGCCATACATGGTACAATAAAAACGTTCGATTATCCCGTTTATTCGATCTAAATGATCGAATCTAATGAAAGTTGAAAATATTGTTTTTTCAATCAAGAAATTCGAACAATTATCCTGTTTTTTTTTTAGATAAATCTGATCGGACATGCTGGAAAAATCTTTATATTCGATCTAACGGAATAATAAACTAACTTATCTAATCGAAAAAAATTTAATAGAGTGACCTAACAACGCAGATTTGCTTATATAAGGAGCGCTTAGCTTCGGGTGATGTAGTTACCATGGAAGTTAATGTCAAAGTGGGTAAAGATTTAAAGAGGAACTGTCGCGAAAATATTAAAATTTAAAACACATACAAATAAGAAGTACATTTCTCCCAGTGTAAAATGAGCCATAAGTTACTTTTCTCCTATGTTGCTGTCACTTACAGTAGGCAGTAGAAATCTGACATTACCGACAGATTTTGGGCTAGTCCATCTCTTCATGGGGGATTCTCAGCATGTCCCTTTTATTTATAAAGGCATTCCCTGAAAATGATTAATAAAAAGATGCTGACCAGCCTCCCTGCTTTCTGCACACTATTTTGGCAGTTGGACGGAGCAAGTGCTTTTTTTTGCTATCAAACATCTTTATTGAAAGTGAAGATAAACAGTACATACTTATTAGAGCTTCACTACAGTCATACCAATGGGGAACTGAAGTGAAGAGTAAATATTAATTGAGTAAACAATACGATGTGCAACGTAGAATATAGAAAATACAATCCTAAAATAATACAATACAAAATAAACAGAGAAGGTAGTTGAGGTCATTAACATACAAAGTCTCTGATAATTGTGCATCCAGAAAGAAGAAAGAGAAAAAAGAAAGACAAAGGCCTCAATTCACTAAGCTTATCTCCTGTCTTTAATAACGTTTCTATAGTTATCACCATGGTGATATGGCATGTAGTATTCAGGAAACATTTTACCTCAGGCAAACCTAAAGTTAACTCTTCTGTCTTTAAGTTAACTCTTCAATCCTTAAAATAACTCCAGAGGTAAAGACAGGCTGTTTATTAACTGCATGTGAAAATAACTACAGAGGAGGTAAATGAACTACAGAGGAGGTAACTTAAGTAATGAAGAGATAAAATAACTCTCTCACTGTGTGGAGGTAAGTTTTCTCTTATTATCTCCAGCATGATCTTAGTGAATTGAGGCCAAAGACAAGCCTCATTCACTAAGATCATGCTGGAGATAATAAGGCAAGAGAAAACTTACCTCCACACAGTAAGAGAGTTATCTTATCTCTTGATTCCTTACGTTACCTCTTCTGTAGTTAATTTACCTCCTCTGTAGTTAATTTACCTCCTCTGTAGTTAAGTTACCTCCTCTGTAGTTAAGTTACCTCCTCTGTAGTTAAGTTACCTCCTCTGTAGTTATTTTCACACACAGTTAATTAACAGCCTGTCTTTAACTCTGGAGTTATTTTAAGGATTAACAACAAACAAACAAACACAGAACACTTATATAGCGCTTTTCTCCTGGCGGACTCAAAGCGCCAGGGCTGCAGCCACTAGGACACGCTCTATAGGCAGTAGCGGAGTAAGGTAGACTTGCCAAAGGTCTCCTACTGAATAGGTGCTGGCTTACTGAACAGGCAGAGCCGAGATTCGAACCCTGGTCTCCTGTGTCAGAGGCAGAGCCCTTAACCATTACTCCATTCAGCCACTGAATTAAATGTCTCTAGGAGAGTTATTAAAGAGTTAACTTAAAGGCCTCAATTCACTAAGCTTATCTCCTGTCTTTAATAACTCTTCTAGAGTTGTTACCATGGTGATAAGGCATGTAGTATTCAGGAAACATTTTACCTCAGGCAAACCTAAAGTTAACTCTTCTGTCTTTAAGTTAACTCTTTAATCCTTAAAATAACTCCAGAGTTAAAGACAGGCTGTTCATTAACTGTGTGTGAAAATAACTACAGAGGAGGTAACTTAACTACAGAGGAGGTAAATTAACTACAGAAGAGGTAACGTAAGGAATGAAGAGATAAGAAAACTCTCTTACTGTGTGGAGGTAAGTTTTCTCTTGCCTTATTATCTCCAGCATGATCTTAGTGAATTGAGGCCAAAGACAGAAGAGTTAACTTTAGGTTTGCCTGAGGTAAAATGTTTCCTGAATACTACATGCCTTATCACCATGGTAACAACTCTAGAAGAGTTATTAAAGACAGGAGATAAGCTTAGTGAATTGAGGCCATTGTCTGAAAGATTGAGTGTCAAATCTGGATACGTAGAAGGTAATGAGAACCATACGTAGAAATGAGCCAAGGTTTCCATATTTTAGAAAAGGTATTAAAGTTGTTCTGGATACAACTCGTAAGATATTCATTTAGGAAAATGAAGTTAATTTTGGCCACAATTTGATTCTAATCTAGGTCTTTAGAAAGCCATTTGGCTCCGATGGATATTCTAACTGCTGAGGCAAACTTAGCGAGTAATTTATTTTCATTTTTGGGATAATGTATCTATTTGCGCATTAACTGGACACGGGCTGATAGATTTATTAAATAAAATGCTAGCTATTCTATACAATCTAGACCATATTGCCTTAACAATTGGGCAAGACCATCAAGTATGCCAGAAATTATCTACATCTTGGCATCCTCTGAAACATCCTGGAAGTATAGAGGGACAATATTTAGATATTCTTAGAGGGGTGAGGTAGGTGCGATGGAAGACTTTAATAGAAGTCTCTGTGATATTAGTATTGGAGGAACATTTTGGAGTGTTATTCCACATTGCACTTCAAGCATCTTGTTTTTTTAAGTTTACCTAGTAGAGATGCCCCGAACGGTTCGCGAACTTCCGGGGTTCGCGATCGCGGAGAACCGCGAACTTTTCCAGAAATTCGGTTTACCCCCATAGTGCATCATGAGGGTCAACTTTGACCCTCTACATCACAGTCAGCAGGCGCATTGTAGCCAATTAGGCTACACTCCCTCCTGGAGCCCCACCCCCCCTTATAAAAGGCATGCAGCATCAGGCATTGGACTCACTCGTGTGCCTGCAGTAATTAGAGAAGGGATAGCTGCTGCAGAAAGATTAGTTAGGCTCTTGTAGGCTTCTTAGCTTGCTCCTGGCTGATTGTTATTGCTAAAAAAGCACCCCTCAACAGCTCTTTTGAGAGCTAATCTTGTTCTTGTGATCTTTTGTGTGTGTGTGTGTGTGTGTGTGTGTGTGTGTGTGTGTGTGTGTGTGTGTGTGTGTGTGTGTGTGTGTGTGTGTGTGTGTGTGTGTGTGTGTGTGTGGTGTGTGTGTGGTGTGTGTGTGGTGTGTGTGTGTGTGTGTGTGTGGTGTGTGTGTGTGTCCCACTGACACTTGTGTTGCATAAACAGCCTTGGTAATTCCTACTGTGTGTGCCACTGCCAGGCCAAGCACATTCAGTGACTACCTGTGTGTGTGACAAGTGCACATTGTAATACCCATCACTGCATATACCTACTACCTGTTGTTCACTTCAGTGCACCCACCTACCTACGTGAGCGCACGTAGTGTCACCGTGCCTATCCGGTACCTGTCTGTGTGTGACAGGTGCACATTATAATACCCATCACTGCATATACCTACCTGACAGTCACTGTTGTTCTATCATTGACCCACCACAGCCCGGCGACCATATTGGCTTGAACACCGCCACAGCCTGCACTCTCGCCATGGTGCACACCAGTCCAGCAAGGCCGTCACTACACAAAGAGCTGTTTGTGGTGCGTTACACAGTGAGTTTGGTGTGTCAGTGTGAAGCAGTACTCAAATTACATTCCCTGATTGATGTATACACATGCCAGATGTTTTAAAGCACTTTAGGCCTGCAATTTAGTATTCAATGTGATTTCTGCCCTTAAAACGCTGCTTTGCGTCCAATACGGATTTTTCCCCTGGACTTTTGGCATCTATCCCACTCCGCCATGCCCCCCTCCAGGTGTTAGACCCTTTGAAACATCTTTTCTACCACTTTTCTGGCAAGCATAAGTGTTTCTAGTTTTCAAAGTTTGCCTCCCCATTGAAGTCTATTGCGGTTCACGCCCGGTTCGCGAACCGAAAATTGGAGGTTTGGGCCATCTCTATTACCTAGGTCTACCTCCCAAGCCTTTTGCGAGGAAGTCTTAAGCAGGATACTAGGAGTGACCAGGATGTTATAAATTAAAGTGGACCCAAACCAAACATTTTTTTAATTCAAAATATTTAGTTGCACCACTCTGCCACACAGGGCCGGGCCGACACATAGGCTGGCAAGGCTACAGCCTCTGGGCGCTGGTCAGTGAGGTCATTGAGGGGCGCAGGATCGATTTCTTCCTATTAGCTATGTGCCCGCACTGCCCGGCGCCCGCCCCGCTATTTGCCTCTGTTAATTTGGTGTTGCGAGCGGCAGTGGCGCAGATTGCCTTGTACTCTCTCCGAGAGAGAGTGTACAGTGGTTGCCATGGTGACGAATGTCGTCGGCGCCGCCGCCCGCCCAGCCGCGTATTCTTGTAACTAATGCATGATTAGTTACAAAAATAGCGGCAGCGGCTGGGCGGGGGGCGGCGCCGATGACATTCGTCACCATAGCAACCACTGTACACTCGGAGAGAGTACAAGGCAATCTGCGCCACTGCCGCTCGCAACACCAAATTAACAGAGGCAAATAGCGGGGCGGGCGCCGGGCAGTGCGGGCACATAGCTAATAGGAAGAAATCGACCCTGCGACTGCATCTCACGTAAGCCTATGCTTACTGTGCCTGACGCTTCCTGGTGGCTCCCACGTGACTCCTGCTCCACCCCCTTCTGTTGATGCTGGCTGGCTGGCTGGCTGTTGTTGTGTGTTTGCCTGAGACCGCCTGCCTTCTTCTCATGAATGTCCCTCACAGGCGTCTTCTGGCTGCTGGCTGTGTAGTGGGGACTGACACCCGTGGTAATATTTTCAATTTACAGTGAGTAGTAGTAGTACTGCAAGTACATAGATCCTCATCCTGATTCCAGACTGAGTGGTTCCTGGTTGTGTGGCCAGCTTTGTGGTGATCACCAATGCTGGCCGGAGGGACTGGGACTGTAAGGGGGGGGGGGGGGGGCGCTATTGGGCAGCTCAGCCTCTGCTGGTCTTGGACCTTGTCCCAGCCCTGCTGCCACATACAAAAGATAAATAAACACTCCTTCAAGCCTATGAGCATTTCAGTGCATGCTTTTCATCCTCCTCTTTGCATAACTAGGGTTATACACAGGGCCGGGCCGAGGCATAGGCTGGAGAGGCTCCAGCCTCAGGGCGCAGTGTAGAAGGGGGCGCACAATTCATTCAGCTGTCATTCCTAATTGTGTATGAAGCAGAAAGAAATCAGAAAAGGGGATACATAGCAGTGACTGCAAGCCAGATAACTAGATATTAAGGTGTTGGGGAGGTTGTGGGCCCTGTGGCCCTCTTAGTCTAATAGCAATCAGTGTGTGACAGCTGGGGTGGGAGGGATGGAGGGGCGCACTTTGGTGTCTCAGCCTTGGGTGCTGGAGGACCTTGTCCCAGCTCTGGTTATACAGGTGGCAGCCATTAGCAATTCCTCCTTTGCTGGACACCACCTACTCTACCAGTTTGCCGGATTATTTCCCGGCAAAATGAAAGGAAGGGAGGGGTTTCTCCAATAAATGTAAAATATTGTATATGTGTCATCATGCAGCTGAAAAAGGGCTGCTATTTATTATTATAATTTAGAAAATAGATTTTATTTCTGAAATCTTGTGTTTTTAATTTGGGTCCACTTTAATGATATCGCTTTGTGTTTAGGTGTTTGTGAAAGAAATGCATTCTCAATGGGTTTTGGCGCTTCTTTGTTAAGTAGCAGTCATGTGTTCTGGATATATCTATAGATCAAAGTGTAGTGGACCCTATTCCCTCTCATCTTATCCCCCAGCTCTCCTCCCCCCTCATTCCCGCTTTAACTACTCTGTTTAATCTTTTAATCTCTACTGGCATTTTCCCTTCTTCATTTAAACAAGCTATCATAACACCGCTAATCAAAAAACCCTCTTTAGATCCTACTGCCCTTTCTAATTACCGCCTAGTCTCTCTCCTTCCCTTTGCCTCCAAACTGCTGGAACGCCACATTTACTTAGAGTTGTCTAACTTTCTCTCTGCTAATTCCCTGTTGGACCCCTTCCAGTCTGGCTTCCGCCCTCAACACTCTACGTACACAGTTCTTACCAAGGTTGCCAGTGACCTCCTAGTTGCTAAAGCCAAAGGCAGATTTTCGGTACTAATACTCCTAGATCTGTCCTCCGCGTTCGACACTGTTGATCATACCCTGCTTCTCCAGACCCTCTCAATACTGGGAATCAAGGGCCTAGCACACTCGTGGATCAACTCTTATCTGTCTGGATGTTCCCTCATGGTCTCCTATGCCAATACCAACTCCTCTCCGCCCCCACTGTCTGTGGGAGTACCACAAGGCTCCGTCCTTGGACCCCTCCTCTTTTCCATTTACACACACGGCCTGGGACAAATAAGCTCTTTTGGGTTTCAATATCACCTCTATGCTGATGACACCCAAACTCTCCTTTATACCGCATATCAACACATTAACTACCTCCTGCTACTTCCATCTCAAAAACATTTCCAGAATCCGTCCCTTCCTGTCACAAAAAGCAACTAAAATGCTGGTGCATGCCCTAATCATCTCCCGTCTTGACTACTGTAACACCCTACTCTGTGGTCTACCAAAAAGCAGACTGGCACCTCTCCAATCGCTACTAAACTCAGCTGCCCGTCTCATCCACCTCTCTTCTAGATCCTCTGAGGCAGCCCCTCTCTGCCAGTCCCTCCATTGGTTACCAGTTGCCCAAAGGATCCAGTTTAACCACTTGAGGACCACAGTCTTTCTAAACCTTAAGGACCAGGCACTTTTTTTCCATTCAGACCACTGCAGCTTTCACGGTTTATTGCTCGCTCATACAACCTACCACCTAAATGAATTTTGGCTCCTTTTCTTGTCACTAATAAAGCTTTCTTTTGGTGCTATTTGATTGCTCCTGCGATTTTTACTTTTTATTATATTCATCAAAAAAGACATGAATTTTGGCAAAAAAATGATTTTTTTAACTTTCTGTGCTGACAGTTTTCAAATAAAGTAAAATTTCTGTATACATGCAGCGCGAAAAATGTGCACAAACATGTTTTTGATTAAAAAAAAACCCATTCAGTGTATATTTATTGGTTTGGGTAAAAGTTATAGCGTTTACAAACTATGGTGCAAAAAGTGAATTTTCCCATTTTCAAGCATCTATGACTTTTCTGACCCCCTGTCATGTTTCATGAGGGGCTAGAATTCCAGGATAGTATAAATACCCCCCAAATGACCCCATTTTGGAAAGAAGACATCCCAAAGTATTCACTGAGAGGCATAGTGAGTTCATAGAAGATATTATTTTTTGTCACAAGTAAGCGGAAAATGACACTTAATGACAAAAAAAAAAAAAAGTTTCCATTTCTGCTAACTTGCGACAAAAAAAAATGAAATCTGCCACGGACTCACCATGCCCCTCTCTGAATACCTTGAAGTGTCTACTTTCCAAAATGGGGTCATTTGTGGGGTGTGTTTACTGTCCTGACATTTTGGGGGGTGCTAAATTGTAAGCACCCCTGTAAAGCCTAAAGGTGCTCATTGGACTTTGGACCCCTTAGCGCAGTTAGGGTGCAAAAAAGTGCCACACATGTGGTATTGCCATACTCAGTAGAAGTACTATAATGTGTTTTGGGGTGTATTTTTACACATACCCATGCTGGGTGGGAGAAATACCTCTGTAAATGACAATCTTTTGATTTTTTTACACACAATTGTCCATTTACAGAGTTATTTCTCCCACCCAGCATGGGTATGTGTAAAAATACACCCCAAAACACATTGTACTACTTCTCCCGAGTACGGCGATACCACATGTGTGGCACTTTTTTGCACCCTAACTGCGCTAAAGGGCCCAAAGTCCAATGAGTACCTTTAGGATTTCACAGGTCATTTTGCGGAATTTGATTTCCAGACTACTCCTCACGGTTTAGGGCTCCTAAAATGCCAGGGCAGTATAGGAACCCCACAAATGACCCCATTTTAGAAAGAAGACACCCCAAGGTATTCCGTTAGGAGTATGGTAAGTTCATAGAAGATTTTATTTTTTGTCAAAAATTAGCAGAAAATTGATTTTTATTGTTTTTTTCACAAAGTGTCATTTTCCACTAACTTGTGACAAAAAATAAAATCTTCTATGAACTCGCCATACACCTAACGGAATACCTTGGGGTGTCTTCTTTCTAAAATGGGGTCATTTGTGGGGTTCCTATACTGCCCTGGCATTTTAGGGGCCCTAAACCGTGAGGAGTAGTCTGGAAATCAAATTCCGCAAAATGACCTGTGAAATCCTAAAGGTACTCATTGGACTTTGGGCCCTTTAGCGCAGTTAGGGTGCAAAAAAGTGCCACACATGTGGTATTGCCGTACTCGGGAGAAGTAGTAAAATGTGTTTTGGGGTGTATTTTTACACATACCCATGCTGGGTGGGAGAAATAACTCTGTAAATGGACAATTGTGTGTAAAAAAATCAAAAGAGTGTCATTTACAGAGGTATTTCTCCCACCCAGCATGGGTATGTGTAAAAATACACCACAAAACACATTGTACTACTTCTCCCGAGTACGGCGATACCACATGTGTGGCACTTTTTTGCACCCTAACTGCGCTAAAGGGCCCAAAGTCCAATGAGTACCTTTAGGATTTCACAGGTCATTTTGCGGAATTTGATTTCCAGACTACTCCTCACGGTTTAGGGCCCCTAAAATGCCAGGGCAGTATAGGAACCCCACAAATGACCCCATTTTAGAAAGAAGACACCCCAAGGTATTCCGTTAGGTGTATGGCGAGTTCATAGAAGATTTTATTTTTTGTCACAAGTTAGTGGAAAATGACACTTTGTGAAAAAAACAATAAAAATCAATTTTCCGCTAACTTTTGACAAAAAATAAAATCTTCTATGAACTTACAATACTCCTAACGGAATACCTTGGGGTGTCTTCTTTCTAAAATGGGGTCATTTGTGGGGTTCCTATACTGCCCTGGCATTTTAGGGGCCCTAAACCGTGAGGAGTAGTCTGGAAATCAAATTCCGCAAAATGACCTGTGAAATCCTAAAGGTACTCATTGGACTTTGGGCCCTTTAGCGCAGTTAGGGTGCAAAAAAGTGCCACACATGTGGTATCGCCGTACTCGGGAGAAGTAGTACAATGTGTTTTGGGGTGTATTTTTACACATACCCATGCTGGGTGGGAGAAATACCTCTGTAAATGACAATCTTTTGATTTTTTTACACACAATTGTCCATTTACAGAGTTATTTCTCCCACCCAGCATGGGTATGTGTAAAAATACACCCCAAAACACATTTTACTACTTCTCCCGAGTACGGCAATACCACATGTGTGGCACTTTTTTGCACCCTAACTGCGCTAAAGGGCCCAAAGTCCAATGAGTACCTTTAGGATTTCACAGGTCATTTTGCGGAATTTGATTTCCAGACTACTCCTCACGGTTTAGGGCCCCTAAAATGCCAGGGCAGTATAGGAACCCCACAAATGACCCCATTTTACAAAGAAGACACCCCAAGGTATTCCGTTAGGAGTATGGTGAGTTCATAGAAGATTTTATTTTTTGTCACAAGTTAGTGGAAAATGACACTTTGTGAAAAAAACAATAGAAAATCAATTTTCCGCTAACTTTTGACAAAAAATAAAATCTTCTATGAACTTACCATACTCCTAACGGAATACCTTGGGGTGTCTTCTTTCTAAAATGGGGTCATTTGTGGGGTTCCTATACTGCCCTGGCATTTTAGGGGCCCTAAACCGTGAGGAGTAGTCTGGAAATCAAATTCCGCAAAATGACCTGTGAAATCCTAAAGGTACTCATTGGACTTTGGGCCCTTTAGCGCAGTTAGGGTGCAAAAAAGTGCCACACATGTGGTATCGCCGTACTCGGGAGAAGTAGTACAATGTGTTTTGGGGTGTATTTTTACACATACCCATGCTGGGTGGGAGAAATAACTCTGTAAATGGACAATTGTGTGTAAAAAAATCAAAAGATTGTCATTTACAGAGGTATTTCTCCCACCCAGCATGGGTATGTGTAAAAATACACCACAAAACACATTGTACTACTTCTCCCGAGTACGGCGATACCACATGTGTGGCACTTTTTTGCACCCTAACTGCGCTAAGGGGCCCAGAGTCCAATGAGTACCTTTAGGCTTTACAGGGGTGCTCAAAATTTAGCACCCCGCCCACTTGCCAGGACAGTTAACAAACCCCACAAATGACCCCATTTTGGAAAGAATACACGCTAAGGTATTCCATGAGGGCCATGGTGAGTTCATAGAAAATGTTATTTTTTGTCACAAGTTAGCGGAAAATGACATTTTGTGAAAAAAAAAAAAAAAAACACAAAACCACAATTTCTGCTAACTTGTGACAAAAAATAAAACATTCTATGAACTCACCATGCACCTCACGGAATACTTTTGGGTGTCCTCTTTCCAAAATGGCATCATTCGTGGGGTCTGTCCTGGCATTTTAGGGTCTCTGCAATCATTACATGTATGGCCAGTATTAGGAGTTTCTGCTATACTCCTTATATTGGGCATAAGGGTAATGCACTGTGGGCTGAAAGGAAAAATTAACGTCAAACAATCAATCAATGTGGATGAAAAAATATCTGCCAAAAAATTTTGGAGAAAAAAAAAAAAAAAAAAAGAGGAAGGCGTCTGCCAGGACATAGGAGCTGCCGCCCCAAAAATCCAAACCCACCAGCTCGTATGCCCTGGCAAACCTGATTTATCCATTCACACCGATCGATGTGGATGAACAAATCATTGCCAGAGTTCTTTTTTGATACAAAGTGTTTGCCAAAGCATATGAATCCCCAACACCACTCCTCGGCCCATATGCCTCGGCAAACGTATCTTTTTGACTGCGGAGGAGAAATCTCGTCCTGCAGCGCTGCATGCACCGACTTATGTGTAAGCTGACAGACGCGCATTGTTCTGTCAGGATGCACCATCAGTGCTGCAGCTGATTGGTCGGTCTGGATAGAAAAAAGAGAGAAGAAAAAAGACAAAACAATACAAAAAGGAGGAGAAGGCGTCTGCCAGGACATAGGAGCTGCCGCCCCAAAAATCCAAACCCACCAGCTCGTATGCCCTGGCAAACCTGATTTATCCATTCACACCGATCGATGTGGATGAACAAATCATTGCCAGAGTTCTTTTTTGATACAAAGTGTTTGCCAAAGCATATGAATCCCCAACACCACTCCTCGGCCCATATGCCTCGGCAAACGTATCTTTTTGACTGCGGAGGAGAAATCTCGTCCTGCAGCGCTGCATGCACCGACTTATGTGTAAGCTGACAGACGCGCAATGTTCTGTCAGGATGCACCATCAGTGCTGCAGCTGGTTAGTCGTTCGCTCGGTCCACCTGGAAGGTTATTGGATGGAAAAAGGAAAAAAAATACAAAAAAAAAACAAAAAACAGGCAAGCAGCAAAGCAATTACTTCATTAACATTAATAAACTGAACTTTTTTAATAAAAACCTTAACATTGCAAACTAAACATTAGCTTCTTTGCTTACCTGTTTTTTGTTTTTTTTTGTTTTTTTTAACTTACCTCCCGAGGACAAACCTCTCCTCCCCCATGGGACAATGTGCGAAGTGCAAATCGCACAGAGTTGTGGCGAAGTACATTACGCATTTTGTCCCAAGTGAAAGGAGAGGTTTCTGGCAGCCCTGTGTATTACGCTCTCTCAAAACCAGATGTTTGGTTTCACACTGCATATTGACATATCCGGTGGGTCGAGCCCGCCGCACCGTATCGTCCAAAACAGACCTTCAGGGAATACCACAAGAGTAGCATTCGGCCTAGTAATGAACTGCGTCGCCATAGACTAACATGACTTCCGGGCCGATCGAAATTGCCACAGAAGCCACGCAGTAACGTAGGCATGCACTAGTGTTAAGTCAAGCACTTCCGGCGTAGGGGGGGACCGCAAAGTGTGACTTTCGCTAGGCATTTTGCCCTAACGCATCGCAGCAGTGTGAAATAGCACTGAGAGACCCTTGTGTGCCTACCGCTGTGTCTGTAGTTCCCTACTCTCTAATAGTGTACCTGCTCATGGTACCTCTCAAAACACTCCCCTAGGCATAGTCCAGGCTGGTCAGGGCAGCGGGGACAATAAACAGTGGTGTCACGCCTTGTTCCAGCCCTGCTGCAGACACGACAGCGTTTTCTTCGGATTCGGTGACCTGGGGTACTTGGAATCGGATAGGCGTAATGCCTTCCATGCAGCCTGCTAGTTGCATCTTGGGGTTGGGCCCGGGCACCTCCTGGATACAGGAGTTCCATAGTGATCTGTCTCTGAAATTGTAGAAACGATCCAGTTCTCCCAGCCTTACTGTAGAGAACAAAGCTGTTGTAAACTGCCAATTGAATTAAATAAAAGGACACTTTTTTATACCAGCGCCTTGTTTTGCGGGAAAGTAAATAGGGCGCTAACCTCTGGTCATTGAAGTCCACCCCTCCCATGTTGGTATTATACTCGTGGACGACAAGGGGTTTTTCAATGACCTCAGTTCGCCGTTGAATTTGGACTGTCGTGTCTGCGTGAATGGTGGACAGAAAGTAAACGTCCCTCTTGTCCTTCCATTTCACCGCGAGCAGGTCGTCAGCACTCAATGCGGCCCTCTGCCCCCGTTGAAGTTTGGTGGTAATGAGCCGTTGGGGGAAGCCCCGGCGACTATGCCGCACGGTGCCACAGCATCGGATTCCTTCTAACTTTAAGTGCTGATAGAGGGCCACACTTGAGTAGTAATTGTCCACATAAAGATGGTACCCCTTCTGGAACAAGGGTGACGCCAAGTCCCACACAACCTTTCCACTGCTCCCCAGGTAGTCAGGGCATCCGACCGGCTCCAATTTGGAGTCTTTTCCCTCATAGACTCTAAAATAAGATGTATAGCCTGTGGCCCTTTCACAGAGCTTATACAGTTTCACCCCATACCGGGCGCGCTTGCTTGGGATGTACTGTTTGATGCCAAGGCGCCCGGTAAAACGTATGAGGGACTCATCTACGCAGATTTGCTGTTCAGGGGTATAAGCATCTGCAAATTTTGATGACAGGTGGTCTATGAGGGGCCGCATTTTGTGGAGCCGGTCAAAAGCAGGGTGGTCACTTTCATGACAGGTTTCATCATCATTGAAGTGCAGGAAGCGCAGGATGTTCTCAAATCGTGTCCTGGACATGGCAGCAGAGTACAAGGGAACATGTTGTGATGGGTCTGTAGACCAATAAGACCGCAACACATTTTGTTTGATTTGACCCATGTTTAAGAGAAGGCCCAAAAAAATTTTAAGTTCGGAAACTTGGACTGGTTTCCACCGAAATGGCTGGGCAAGGAAGACATTCGGATTGGCGGTTAGAAATTGTGTGGCTTTACGGTTGGTCTCTGCCACGACTAGGTCTAAGAGATCCTGGGTGATGAACAGATAAAAAAAGTCTAGGGGCGATCCTAGATTATCTGTCATCACCTGGACTCCAGACTGGGCGGTGAAAGGGGGCAGTACGGGTGCGGCGGTATCAGGGGATTGCCAATTTGGATTTGCCAGCACCTCTGGTAAACTAGGGGTAGTACGGGCCCGTCTACTTGATGGCTGCGACTGGGGTGTTACTACACGTGCCACCGAACCAGTTTCAACTTCCACGCTGGTGCTCGCCACTTCACCAGGGTGTACGGAAGTACTGGTTCTAGGTCCAGGAGATGCTGTGCTGCCTGCCCCACCATGAAATCTCAGACCAGCACGAGCACCACTCTGCTGCCCTTGAGGCTGATCCTGCGCCACCTGCGGTCCAACGACATGGGGTGTGGTACGGCTGGCTCTAGCCGGGACCTCAACCTCGTCATCACTATCGGTCAGTGAGCCACTGCTCAATTCAGGTACAAACTCTGACCCAGATGATTCGTCGAATGGTTCGTCCCAATCGTCCTCATCCGACTGGGCCATGTACCTGAGAACCTCATCATCGGAATACCCCTTTTTTGCCATGGTGGACTGCTAAATTTAGGGGGTATTCCTCTGAGACTACCCAGAAAAAAGAGCACCTACTTAGCGAAAGGGAGTATTTGAGCGGTAGAAAGCTGTGATCACTGAGTTTTGATTAAAAAAAAAATCAAAACTGATGTTTACAGTGCACAGCTAGTGTACAGTGGTTTTTGCAGTGATCAGAAAAAAAAATTCTGTCACTGCGGTGGGGTGGGCTGAACGCAAGTGCAGGCGAGCGATCAGACCTGATCGGGCAAACACTGCGTTTTTTAGTGGATCCTAGTGACCCTAATAGATCTGACTGCGATCAGTAATGATCACTTACAGATACTATATAGTAACAATGTTGATTAGCGACAGTGATGACGCTAATTAGTGACTGTGGTGCAGTGGGCTGAGCACTAACTGACACTAACAAAGGGGCCTAGCTAACTGGCCTAACTGCTAACACTAGTGATACTAAAAAAGTGACAGTTTCCACTGATCACTGTTTTTAGATCACTAGGATAGTGACAGGGGGGTGGTGGCGAGTGGGGAATCAGAAGCAATCAGAAACAATCACAGGCCAATCACGGGACAATCAAAGCCAATCACAGGCCAATCACGGGACAATCACAGGCCAATCACGGGACAATCACAGGCCAATCACGGGACAATCACAGGCCAATCACGGGCCAATCACAGGCCAATCACGGGGCAATCACAGGCCAATCACGGGACAATCACAGGCCAATCACGGGCCAATCACGGGACAATCACAGGCCAATCACGGGACAATCACGGGCCAATCACGGGACAATCACAGGACAATCACAGGCCAATCACAGGACAATCACAGGCCAATCACGGGACAATCACAGGCCAATCACGGGACAATCACAGGCCAATCACGGGACAATCACAGGCCAATCACGGGACAATCACAGGCCAATCACGGGACAATCAAATACAATTACGGGACAATCAAATACAATGACAGCACAATATGACAGCACAATCAAATACAATGCACTGGGAAGGTGATTGGGGGGGGGGGGTCTGAGGGCGATCTGAGGGTGAGGGGGGTTGATTAGGTGCCCGCACGGGGCAGATTGGGTCCTGATCTGATGGGTGGCAGACACAGGGGGTGACCGATGGGAGGTCAGTGAGTGATTACAGGGGAGAATAGATGTAAACAATGCACTGGGGAGGTTATCAGGGGGGGGTCTGAGGACAATCTGGGGGTCTGGGTGGGTGATCAGGTGCCCCCAAGGGACAGTTTAGGGTCTGCTCTGATGGGTGGTGGTGACAAGGGGTGATAGACAAGTGACAGACAGGTGATAGACAGGTGGTCAGTGGGTGAAGCAGATGCAGTACAGTATACAGTGTACAGGGGTGGGGGGCTGGGGGGGGGGGGTCTGGGGGGATCTGAGGGTAGGGGGGGGTGATCAAGGGACCCTAGGGGGCAGTTAGAGACCTAATCTAAATAATAGCGTCGGCAGATAGTGGCAGGGGGTGATTGATAGGTTTATTAGGGGGTGCTTGGGTGCAAACTTGGGTCTGCTGGGGTGGTCAGGGGGGGTTCTGAAGGCTGGGGTGGGCGATCGGGGGGTCTGTGGGTGTAAAAAACCTGTTCTGTGCTTGCTCTAACAGGGCTGCCTCCTCCTCCGAGATCCGTGCGAAGATGCGTGCAGAGGAGGAGGAGGCAGCCTGTATAATACACTTTGTTACGTAAACAAAGTGTATTATACAATACTATTGGCCAGATCGTATTTTTAAACCCCGCCGGCGCTGCTAATTGGCCGGCGGGGTATCGGGCAAGGTGGGCGGGACCTTTCGCCACGGGGAGCGCGCGTCATAGATGACGCGATCGCTCCCCGGACACGCCTTAAGGACCCGCCGCCGTCAGGCGTATTGCGGTCCTTAAGGCGTCCACTTTGCCGCCGCCCATGGGCTGTGGGCGGTCGGCAAGTGGTTAAACTTCTCACGCTTGCATACAAAGCTCTACACAAGCTACCGCCTCCATACATTTCCTCTTTAATCTCCAGATACCTCCCCGCCCGGACCCTCCGTTCCTCACAGGAGACCTTTTTATCCTCCAGCCTAGTCACCTCCTCTCACTCTCGTGTAGCACTGACTCCCACAGGAGCTGCTGTAAGAGTTGGGTTCTCCTACTGTCCCCAGTGATGACCCGTCCTGTGAAAGGACCCTCTAATACTCCGACACACCAACAACTATAAGGGGTTTTATTAGGGGCAGACAAGATGCCCTGTGAGAAGGGTGTGGGCAAACAGGGTTCACAATGGTATAGGGGTACAATGGCATCAGATAAAAGCAACAGCTTAGTGACAATGGGTTAGTGAAGCAGAAATAGCAGTTCAATAGTGCAACAGTCATAAATAGAGTTTGTTCCCCTGTCCACCCGTGAAGAGACTCTGCCCCTTAATGCACTGGGTGAGAGAGAGACAAAAACTGCTGTACAATTCTTAACAATCAAACAGGCAAACAGTTATATGCAATTCACACAAATAGCAGAGGAGGTGCAACTAGCTACTGCACTTAGCTAAAACATTTCAAACCCTGACTAACCACTGGCCAGTGGTGAAACTGCTATAATGTCTGCTAGCGGTGGGGCCCATTCAAGTTACAGTTGGAGCGCTCAGACCTTCAAGAGAAGGTATTTGTAATCCACATGGCACGACCAGCTCTCCAAAAGACTCTGAGCTGAGAGGGGCAGTGGTCCCTTCTCGCTCGCCAGGCGAAGGCACAATTAAACGCAAAGTACTGTGGCCACAGGCCCCTCACCCATCTAGTCGCTGCAGCAAGAAACCTTCAGGAATGGCTTGTCCTCTGGGCTGGGTGAGATGATTCCTCCTGTCTGGTCGCTGGTGGCTTGATGATTCCTCCTGTCTGGTCGCTGGTGGCTTGTTTCGCGTCCAACTCCTTGCTATCCTGGCTTCAAAGCATCAATTGGAGCCTGATTGTACTCCTCTTTCTGCCCTGGTCCGTTCCTCTGAACCACACGAAGATCGCTTACGCAGAGGCTGGGACAGAGAGATCCACACGTCTCTCCAGCCTCTCTCCTTTGTCCTTTATTCTCCCTCTCTCTCTTGCCCTTCCCCCATCACCCCCCTTTGTCCACTTCCTTTAGCTCTGAAAGAGGGGTCAGGTTTCCATCGTGTGGTGGGTATAAATATTGCAGTCTCAATCCACTGATGTTACACTCTCCCCCCACTGAAAGTCTTTGGTCCCCAAAGAACAAAGTTTTAACTACAAATTAACTTAATACCTACATGTAACTAGGTAACTGAAGCTATCCTGAGTTGTGGGCAGTGGGACTTCCCACCATGGTGTGTCGGGTACAGGGCAGGAGGTATCACACACTGGTACAGTGGTCTGATGGACTTGTGTCTCAGTAGATCTGCAGACGGTGGTGATGGCTTCTTCAGAACTGTTTCCTCTGGAGTCATATGTCAACCTCAGGGGAGGTTTGATTTGTCGCTTGGTTCTCTGCTCCATAGGCTCTAGGGGTTCTCTGGCAGGGAATTCAGTTACAACCTCTCTCGCGGGGGATTCTGTTACAATCTCCCGAGGTGGCATTGATGGGGCCTCAGCAATAGTTTGGGTCTCTCCTTCCTCTTCAAGCTCAGTGGGTACCTGTTCTGGCCCCTCCTCAACCTGGGCCTGTGGTATGAATTCTTGTGCATCAGCTCTTAATGGCCTAGAGTAGGTGTCCTCTATAGGCGGTGTGGAAACAATGGGGTCAAACCGCCACAGCCATTCCATCTCCAGGTCCTCTTCCTCGTCATCCTCTTCTTCCTCTGCAGTAGAAGGCAATTGTGACCGAGTTACTGGGGTTCGTTTAGGCAGGGATGGTTCACGTGGAGGGGGCACCCGCACTGTTACATTCAGTGGTAGAAGGTGATTGCGGTGCCAAGTCTTCAAGGGCCCTGTCTTCCCCTCTGGACGGAGCTGATACACTGGAAGGCCGGGCAACCGTGCACAAACAATGTATGGCTGTGAGCTCCACCGGTCAGCTAACTTCTGCTTCCCATGAAGGCCCAGGTTCCTCAATAACACCCGGTCACCCGGTTGTAAGTCATGGACCCGAACCCTCAGATCATATCTTCTCTTGTTTTGCTGTTCCCGAATATTGGAAGCACTTTGGGCCTTTTCATAGGCAGTTTTCAGGTTCCTCCGAAGTCGGTCAACATAGCCTTTATGAGATGCAGCTGAAGTCCCATCAGTGGAGGTGCCAAAGGCAAGATCTACTGGTAGTCGAGCTTCTCTCCCAAACATTAGCATGTAAGGTGAATATCCTGTCGTATCGTGCTTTGTGCTGTTGTACGCATGGACCACTGCTGAGACATATTTACTCCAGTGCTGCTTCTTTTCAGAGGTAAGTGTCCCTAACATATTCAAAAGTGTGCGATTGAACCGCTCGGGTTGCGGATCGCCCTGGGGGTGGTAAGGAGTAGTCCGTGACTTTTGCACCCCCAGCACTTGCAATAACTCTTTGATGAGTTTACTCTCAAAGTCTCGACCTTGGTCTGAATGAAGCTGCTGCGGTAGACCATAATGGACAAAGAACTTCTCTACTAGGACTTTGGCTACTGTGGAAGCTTTTTGGTCCCTTGTGGGGAAAGCTTGGGCGTATCGGGTAAAGTGATCAGTCACCACTAAGATACTTCCTTGTCCGCTCATATCTGGTTCCAGGCACAGGAAATCCATGCATACCAACTCCATGGGGCCTTGGCTCTGTAGGTGACCCATTGGGGCAGATCTAGTGGGCAAGGTCTTTCGTTGTATACACCGCAGACATGAGTGGCAGTAGCTTTCTATTTCAGCCCTCATACAGGGCCAGTAGAATCTATCTTTGACTAGGCCGAGAGTCCTCTCTGCTCCCAAATGACCATGGTCATCATGCAAGGCCACTAGTATTGTCTCTCTGTGTTTTTCAGGAAGGAATAACTGCCACTTTTCTTCCAGATCATCAACAGGAGCTCTACGGTAGACCAGTCCGTCTCGGAGCTGTAGCCGATTCCATTCTCTGTAAACCATCTTGGCCTTCTCAACAGATTCAGTTTGCAGGAGCTCTGGTCGTTGGCTTTCTAGGGCCTCCAGGGTCAGTCGGCAGAGGGGATCTTCTGACTGGTCCTGCTTCAGATCCTTTTTTCTAAGGATGGGCAAGCTCCCATCCTTCAATTGGGTCAGGTTGCAGTAGAGTTTGGGGACCCCTTTTGTACTGACTCCAACAACTTCAGCTCCTGTCACTCCTCTGACCCAATGTTCTGCCCCCTGGCACAAGGCTTGTATCCCTTCTGGGGTCAGCTGAGTCCAGTCTCTTTCCGAAGCTCCAGTGTTATGAGGCCTTCTGGACAGGGCATCAGCATCTCTGTTCCCCACTCCTGGTCGATACTTCAAGCTGAAGCGGAACTCAGCCAGTGCAGCTAGCCATCTGTGTCCTGTAGCATCTAACTTAGCAGTAGTGAGGATGTAGGTGAGTGGGTTGTTGTCTGTCTTGACTACAAATTCAGCCCCATACAGGTAGTCCCTAAGCTTGTCTACTACTACCCATTTAAGAGCCAAGAACTCCAGCTTGTGGGTAGGATAGTTCTTCTCAGATGGGGAGAGACTTCGACTCACATAAGCAACAGGTCTTAGATGCCGTTCATGCTCTTGGTACAGCACTCCACCGAGCCCTTCTCTACTAGCATCCACATGCAGTTCATAAGGAAGAGTAGGATCAGCATAGGCTAGGACTGGGGCATGGGTTAGACTCCACTTCAGCTGCTGAAATGCTTCCTCACAACGATCGGACCACTCTTCCTGTATTGACTCCCGAGGTCTTCTGGGCCCTTTGGCTGATTGAGCCTCGTCTGAAAGTTTCGAGTCACTTTCCTCACCTTCATTCTTTAAGAGCTCAGTAAGGGGTTGGGCCATCTTGGCAAAACCCTCCACAAATCTTCGGTAATAGGAGCAAAACCCCAGGAATGATCTCAATCCCGCTACATCTTGCGGTCTAGGCCAATTGACCACAGCTTCCAGCTTCTTGGGGTCTGTGGCCACGCCTTCAGCTGAGACTACATGCCCCAGATAGGTGACAGACGGTTGGCAAAACTGGCACTTCTCAAGGGACAGTTTCAGTCCTTCTTCCTGAAGTCGACTCAGTACTTTCTCCAGCCTTTGCTCATGCTCCTCCAGTGTTCTTCCAAAGACAATCACGTCATCCAGATACACCAAGACTTCTAGCAGATGCATGTCTCCCACTGTGCGCTCCATCAGCCTCTGGAAGGTTGCAGGCGCTCCTGAAAGACCTTGAGGCATTCTTTCAAATTCGTAGAACCCCAAAGGGCAGATAAAAGCGGTCTTCTCTTTGTCATCGGGGTGCATGGGAATTTGGTAATACCCACTGCGCAAATCCAGTACACTGAACCACTTAGCTCCTGTTAGGCAATGTAGGGCATCTTCTATTCGTGGGGTTGTGTACTGATCTGGGGTGGTACGACGGTTAAGAGTGCGATAGTCTATGCACATTCGGATGGAACCATCCTTCTTCCGAACCACCACTATGGGAGAGGCATAGGGACTTCGGGATTCACGGATCACTCCAGCTCTCTTCAACTCTGCAATCTGTTCCCTCAAATCTTCCAAATCCCCAAATGGAATCCGACGAGATCTCTCTCTGAAAGGCTTGTCTTCCTGTAGGCGTATGCGATGTTGAGTACTTTTCGCACACCCAACATCAAATTCACTCTTGGAGAATAACTCTCGCCGTTTCAGAAGCAGGGCTTGAATCCTGCTCTTCCATTCTGGAGATATCGGGGAGTCTGCTGGGTAGAAGCAGTCTACAGGGATTCCATCTTCAGTTCCTCCCACTGAAAGGGATGGCGAAATTGGGGTGACTGAGCCTACCTGTCCAAGAAGCATCCGGGCTTTGATCCTCACTGGGGAGTCAGTGGTGTTACAAACACTGACGGAGATCTTTCCTTGAGCCTTCTGTAGTGCCTTTGTTGGGATCACTTCAGGGATCAACTCTATCCCGGGGGCTGTCTTCTCTCCAGGGATGGTTTCTAGCAGGACATGCGGTCCCGGCAGATCCCAGCTCAGTCTTACTGATGCCTGAAGGCATGCCACTTCCCCTGGTTGCAACAGTTTCTCCTTCTTCCCCAATCGCCACAATCTTCCTACTCCCTCGGCTGGAGCCCTCTGTTCTTGGACTAAACGTTGGTAGACTGGATGAAGCATGGGGTGCACACCTTCTGGTGGTAAATCATAGCAGGAGGCTATGGGGGACAAGATTCGTCTTATCAGGTCTGTATTAGTCCCCACAATTAAAGAACTTCTCACTGAACCTGGGGGTCGAGAACATACAATGGCCAAGGTGTCAAAGGTTCCCGGTTGCCCAACAACCAGTGGGTCAAAGGTCAACTTGATCTGCAGATACCCATCATAGGGGAGCTGCTCGGTTCCAATTCCCCAGATCTCTAGGTCTTTTAATTCTCGCAGGGGCAGGTGCTGCAGATACTTATCATAGAAGTCCCGATATAATAAAGTCACTTGTGCACCCGAGTCAAGTAACGCTCTTGTGAAGATGCCCTCTATTTGAACAGGCACCACTGGAGAGGGGCCCACTAAGTTAGCAGGGATTTGCCCAGAAGGAGGTGTACTTGTAGGCCTGGCTGGTTGAGCTTGTACTCCTTTTGGCCTCCTGTTACGCTCTAAGCGATGCTCCTGGTGGCCTTTCTCACATTGATGTGTATTTCTTCCCTGTACACTGGGGCCCATTGCTGAGGGAGGCGTATTTGATTGTCTCTTAGGAATCCTACTCAAGGGTTCCTGTACGATTGCCCAGTCAGCCTTTTGATGCGGGCTGGAGCTGTCTGAAGCAAGTGGGCTCCCGGCTTGCTCCTTCACCGGGGCCCTCTGAAGTTTTCCGCCGGCTTGGCAGGTAAAAGATCCTGTAGGGCCTGGCGCACTTCCTCTGTTAAGGTCCGAGAGTGCCGGGGTTTAGGGCATTGGGCTCGGTAATGTCCAGTTTGCCCACAATTAAAGCACTCTACTCCGGCTGAATACCTTCTACTCTTCATTCCTCTGGATAGCTGTGAGCCCTCTGGGGTAGGGTGTGCAATAACTCTCTGCAGATCAGCCATGGACTGTTGCATCCCTGCCTGAGTCTCTATCACTTGCATCATTGACCTCTGAATCTCAGTAAAAGCTTGTTGTAAAGTGGAATTTGACTGCACCATCTGGGTTATCGCCTGAGTGAGGGCCTCAGCAGTAGAAGGGGTCTTACTGTCCATCTCTCCCGGAGCTTCCAAGGGGGTTCGTGCTAAGTACACAGATGCACTACCACTACTTCGCCCAGAACCAGCAGAGGTGGTCATCTTCTGGGACTTAGCGGACAACAGTGTCTCTTCCTCTCGAATGGCCTTAATCAGTTTTGAGTAGGTGAAAAGGTCACTTCGGTCTCTCATTTGAATTTTCAGCATGATAGGGTCTAAAGGTTGTGCACCTTTTAGGATCTGAGTCAATAAAGCCTCACTTGCATTGTCTTGTGCCATTCCCTTTTTTAGGATTGCTTGGTGTAGGATCTTGTCCAGGCGAGTGACAAAGGTGGATAGGCGTTCCCCTTCCTCTTGGTAGGTATGTCCAAACCGATGTATCAAGTCAGCACAACTTTCTATTTGCCCAAAAACTTCACGAAGGGCATCCAGACACTCTGTGGCAGTGCAACCTGGCTGGTCTCTTTTAAGATTCCGGACAACATCTGAAGCAGGGACACGTAGACTCTCTACAATCCTCTGTCGCTTGACTGTATCTGAGACCTCCCACTCATCTAAGGCCTGTGCAGCCTGGTCTATCCAGGTCTCAAAGTCATCTTCCCCGGATGGGACAGGTATCTGCCCAGAACAAACCCTCAGTTTTCTGTACCCATAACTGATAGGTTGGAATGAATTTGTCACTAAATTTTCCATCAGTTTTCCCATATCAGTGTAGAAGGAAGCGGGTGGATATCCTGGGGTGGTGGACATGGAGTCAACAGAGGCTGAGCAGACCTCTCTTTTACTTGGTGGCCTTTCACTGGAACTGTCTGAGTGGTTGGTTGAGGGACTTGGTCGGATCAACTGAACTTTGATGTCATCCGTTAGCTGTAAGATTGTGTTCTTGAAGCAAGTGGGAAGGCCTTTTTTCACTTCTAGCAGGGCATATGTGTGAGAGATCTCCGGATCAGTCCGTGTGTCTAAGACGAACACCCGACGATCAAGTGCTAGGGCTGTGATAGCTTTATCTATTTGATTCTCTGTCCATCCATCAGCAGGTATATCCATCACCACACTGAACTGTAGTCTACCATTTTCTTCTTCACACCAGCGGGCAGCAGTGACTGGGTCCATTTTGCTGGCCTGGCTCGTTGTTCCTAGGGCAGTCATCACTCTAAGGGGCTAGGTTAGAATCCCAGAAGACGAGCCCCCACGTGTAGCACTGACTCCCACAGGAGCTGCTGTAAGAGTTGGGTTCTCCTACTGTCCCCAGTGATGACCCGTCCTGTGAAAGGACCCTCTAATACTCCGACACACCAACAACTATAAGGGGTTTTATTAGGGGCAGACAAGATGCCCTGTGAGAAGGGTGTGGGCAAACAGGGTTCACAATGGTATAGGGGTACAATGGCATCAGATAAAAGCAACAGCTTAGTGACAATGGGTTAGTGAAGCAGAAATAGCAGTTCAATAGTGCAACAGTCATAAATAGAGTTTGTTCCCCTGTCCACCCGTGAAGAGACTCTGCCCCTTAATGCACTGGGTGAGAGAAAGACAAAAACTGCTGTACAATTCTTAACAATCAAACAGGCAAACAGTTATTACAATTCACACAAATAGCAGAGGAGGTGCAACTAGCTACTGCACTTAGCTAAAACATTTCAAACCCTGACTAACCACTGGCCAGTGGTGAAACTGCTATAATGTCTGCTAGCGGTGGGGCCCATTCAAGTTACAGTTGGAGCGCTCAGACCTTCAAGAGAAGGTATTTGTAATCCACATGGCACGACCAGCTCTCCAAAAGACTCTGAGCTGAGAGGGGCAGTGGTCCCTTCTCGCTCGCCAGGCGAAGGCACAATTAAACGCAAAGTACTGTGGCCACAGGCCCCTCACCCATCTAGTCGCTGCAGCAAGAAACCTTCAGGAATGGCTTGTCCTCTGGGCTGGGTGAGATGATTCCTCCTGTCTGGTCGCTGGTGGCTTGATGATTCCTCCTGTCTGGTCGCTGGTGGCTTGTTTCGCGTCCAACTCCTTGCTATCCTGGCTTCAAAGCATCAATTGGAGCCTGATTGTACTCCTCTTTCTGCCCTGGTCCGTTCCTCTGAACCACACGAAGATCGCTTACGCAGAGGCTGGGACAGAGAGATCCACACGTCTCTCCAGCCTCTCTCCTTTGTCCTTTATTCTCCCTCTCTCTCTTGCCCTTCCCCCATCACCCCCCTTTGTCCACTTCCTTTAGCTCTGAAAGAGGGGTCAGGTTTCCATCGTGTGGTGGGTATAAATATTGCAGTCTCAATCCACTGATGTTACACTCGCATCCAAGACTTCTCACGGGCTATCCCTTTCCTTTGGAACTCTCTCCCCCAGCCAGTTCGTCATGCCACGAGTCTGGAAACCTTCAAACGTACTCTGAAAACACACCTGTTCAGACAAGCCTATAATGTGGTATAAGAAGCACTGAAGGCACACTGGCTCACTCACTAATCCACGTGTTTCCTTCCCTGTTGTTTCCTCCCCACTACCCTCTAGATTGTAAGCCCGCAAGGGCAGGGAGTCAGGGACCTCCTCCTAGTGTTTCTCATACTGCTGTAATTTTAATATACGTACATGTACCAACTACACATAAACTATGTATGTATTTGTATTTATTCTATTTAATGTCATGACTGTACAGTGTCTTTTACTTTTCATGTATATTTGCTCCCCATTATTTGTTTGTACTATGTACAGCGCTACGGAAGATGTTGGCGCTATATAAATAAAAAATAATAATAATAATAATAATAATAGTTGGAGAATTCTCTTAGGCTACTTTCACACCAAGACGTTGCGTTTTAGGGGACGTTAAGGTCGCATAACGTGCCCCTAACGCAACGCATGGTGGTGTTGAAGTTGGACGTCAGATTGAGCTGCGTTATGCGGCTCTCAAAGCAGCCGCTCCAGGTTAGTGATAGGAAGTCCGGATCTTTTTAAGGATTCGGATCATTCGAATCGGATCATTGAAAAGATCTGGATCTTTGAACCAAATCAATTGAATCATTTTACTAGGGAAGCAGACTGGGTGAAATGACTAGCAGGACAGGACCTTCCCTGCACTGTACATTCTGTATGTTCCTGTTTCTTCCAGACCGACATCCACTGTGAACCGAATCTTTCATTGTGATGATCCGGATGATTCGACTCACAAAAAAGATCCGGATCAAATGAACGATTCGTTCATGATCCGGACAACACTAGGAGTCCCACCATGAGTCACCACAGTGCAGTGAATATTAATTAGCCATGTGGCTAGTCACTGAGCATGTGCAAACAATCTAACGCAGCTCTATAGGGGTATAACGTACAGCATGCTGCACTTTCATTTAACGTGCAGCGTTATACCCTAACGCAATGTGTGCACTGTGAACAGCACATTGATTTTACAGTGCTGTGAGTTAGGCTGCGTTACTGGCTGCTGTAACGTGGGACTTTAACGTCCCACTGTGAAACCAGCCTAAACGGGATATTTAAGGAGTCTCTCAGATAAGTAAAGAGATAATATCTCGATCTCTAATTAGATCTGTTACTTTAGTTATACAGTGGTTTGTAAAAGTATTTGGCCCCCTTGAAGTTTTCCACATTTTGTCATATTACTGCCACAAACATGAATCAATTTTATTGGAATTCCATGTGAAAGACCAATACAAAGTGGTGTACACATGAGAAGTGGAACAAAAATCATACACGATTCCAAACATGTAAAAAAAAATAATAACTGCAAAGTGGGATGTGCGTAATTATTCAGCCCCCTGAGTTAATACTTTGTAGAACCACCTTTTGCTGCAATTACAGCTGCCAGTCTTTTAGGTTATGTCTCTACCAGTTTTGCGCATCTAGAGACTGAAATCCTTGCCCATTCTTCTTTGCAAAACAGCTCCAGCTCAGTCAGATTAGATGGACAGCGTTTGTGAATAGCAGTTTTCAGATCTTGCCACAGATTCTCGATTGGATTTAGATCTGGACTTTTGACTGGGCCATTGTAACACATTGATATGTTTTGTATTAAACCATTCCATTGTTGCCCTGGCTTTATGTTTAGGGTCATTTTCCTGCTGGAAGGTGAACCTCCGCCCCAGTCTCAAGTCTTTTGCAAACTCCAAGAGCAGGGGTGCTCGGATACCCCTTTTCAAAATCCGAACTTTCAGATATCTGCGTTCATGCGGATATCCGAACGCTTTATCTGGGATATTCGAATAGAAAAACCGGAAGTGGGCTTTAAATTGCTCCTAAAACGTTTTTGAGAGTAAATGAGGCATGTAGCATCATGTTTTTTTGAAGGGAAGCATTAATTGATTATATGGGGACTTCAAATTCCCCCCCCCCCCCAAAAAAAAAAAAAATTGGCTGTCAATTAACATCAGGACTAGGTTCCAGACAGCGGTCATGCAGCCCACATTGTGTCCAAACTGGGACATGGCAGTTTTCAGCCCAGACACCTCCCAAAAAATTACGCAGCAATTGTGTTTTGAGTTAAATATAGGTGGTATCAGTGGCCTGTGGCACCCTGGCAGTGGGAACTGCACAGGCAGCAGGAGCAGGGCAATGCAGCAGCAGCAGGTGTAACGTGTGCCAGGAGCCTGCCGGACGTGGCACTTGTCACCTGGCACTTGGCACGTGGCACATGGCACTTGGCACGTGGCACGTGGCACTTGGCACGTGGCACATGTCACGTGGCACGTGTCACTTGGCACTTGGCACGTGACACTTGGCACGTGTCACATGTCACTTGCCACGTGACACGTGTCAAGTGACACGTGCCAAGTGCCACGTGACATGTGCCAAGTGACAGTCGGACAGCAGAGGAGAAGACACTAGTGCACACTAACTCTCACACTGGCACTGCTCACATTACAGCAGTTCTGTTTTTTTAATATGCATGTGAAGAGGGTATAACATTTTTTAAATTATAAGCTTGTAAATAGTGATGGCGCAAAACTGAAAACATGCAACTTTATTTCCAAATAAAATATTGGCAACATACATTGTGATGACATAATTTAAATAGTGTAATAACCGGGACAAATGGGCAAATAAAATACATAGGTTTTGAATTATGGTAGCATGTATTATTTTAAAGCTATAATGGCTGAAAACTGAAAATGATTTTTTTCCTTTTTTTTTTATTAATCCTGTTCAAATGCATTTAGAAAAAAATAATTCTTAGCAAAATGTACCACCCAAAGAAAGCCTAATTAGTGGCGGAAAAAACAAGGTATAGATCAGTTCATTGTGATTATTAGTGATAAAATTATTGGTGAATGAATGGGAGGTAAAAATTGCTCGGATGCATAATGTGAAAAATACCCGGGGGCTGAAATGGTTAAAAGCTGCCATTACGCCATCAGCCTGGGCCAACATTCCTCAGTAACCATATCAGAATCTTGTTGAGTCCATGCAAAGAAGAATATTGTCTGTGATCAGAGCTAAAGGTGGACCAGCTCGTTATTAGAGGGTGTCTTTTAATTTTTTGCTACTTAGTGATGAATGTGCTATTGTTGAAGCTCTCCTACAGTAGAAGAAGGGGCTATTACCCGCTATCTCTTTTAATGTAGGTACTCTTAAAGGGAATCTGAAGTGAAAATAAACTTATGATATAATGATTTGCATGCGTACTACAGCTAAGAAATAATACATTAGGAGGCGGAGCAGAGACATGAGTCTAATATTGTTTCCAGTACAGGAAGAGTTAAAGAGGAACTTGAAGTGCAAATAATGTAATAAAAAAGTGCTTCATTTTTACAATAATTATGTATAAATACTTTAGTCAGTGTTTGCCCATTGTAAAATCTTTTAAATCCCTGATTTACATTCTGACATTTATTACATGGTGACATTTTTACTGTTGGCAGGTGATGTAGCTGCTGCATGCTTTTTTGGCAGTTGGAAACAGCTGTAAACAGCTATTTCCCACAATGCAACAAGGTTCACAGACAGGAAACTGCCAGGAGCACCACGGTCCTCAGAGTTTCTTGTGGGAGGGGTTTCACCACAATATCAGTCATACAGCGCCCCCTGATGATCTGTTTGTGAAAAGGAATAGATTTCTCATGTAAAAGGGGGTATCAGCTAATGATTGGGATAAAGTTCAATTCTAGGTCAGAGTTTCTCTTTAAGAAACTCCAGTTGTTATCTATGCAAAAGAGCTACTGAGCTCCATGACTTTCAAAGTCGCAGAGCTCTGTCTTATGAAGCTTATTATCTCAAGTGTCTTTCACTGTATTTTTTTTCCCTGCAGAGGACAGTTCAAAAGTTCACTAGCCTGCTCTGTAAAATAATTTAGAATGCTGGGTAGTGTGTAAATTGCAAATATTAGAGAATAATGCAATGTTATAAATAAAAAAAAAAACACTATATCACTGAAAATAAAAATATGAGAATATTTTCTTTGCTACAAATGTTTTAGTAGTTTCTCCTTCAGTGTCTCTTTAAGGTGCTTATTAAAAGTACAATTTTTTCATCAGATGTGATATTTTGACGCACATTTTATGACTGTACAGAAAACTGCGCAGTGTGTAGCGAAAATCGATGAAAAAATGATTCTTTGGTCGTTTTGAACAGAAAATGTTATTGATCGGAAAGTTTGATTTTACAATCGTATGCCCTAATTGACCAGTTTTTGAGACCAATCGATAATTACCTTCCGATAACTCACGAACGTAAAAAGTGTGTCGAAAGATTGCATACGATGAAAAGCACCTTAAGCAAGATGTTCAAATTTTTGTTAATTATTTGTATTAGTTTGGGACTTCCAGAGGTAGAATGTGTAGTATTTCCATGACTGTGGAGAAGGTCCCCTCAATCTTGGTTCAATGCTTTTTGGAAAGCAACGTCAAGTTCATGCCAGACATAACCCCTCTGGTCAAACAATCTGCACTTGGGAACCTCAGAATGAAGTATAAATTAATCGAGCTGCGAGCTGTTCCTGCACAGTCTGAGGAATTGGCCGTAGGGCATGGACTTTGTAACATGGTGAGGTTGGAAGCTTTTCTTAAGGTGTTAGAGGCCGTGGGACTGTGATAACCTCTTGAAACAAGTTGAATGCCACAGATCTCCAAATCCAAGTCCAGGCTAGGAGGGTGGGGCGTATTTCTGCTGTAAAGGCCATATTCACCTTATTGGTGGTGAGGTAGGAAGGCCCCTTTCACACTAGCATTTAAAAACTGCTCTGTGTTACCCTTTCTTACCGGAAGGTGGCGCGAGTGCAATGAAAGTCAGTGGAGCCTTGCACTGTTAATGCAGTGGAATGCGATGCGCCAGAAGCATCCGCTCTGAAGTAAAGTCTGTAGCGCATTACCGCATGATCTTTGCCTACTGCATGGATTACGCAGCAATGCAAGTCGATGTGTGGCGCGCCAAAGCAGTAAAAAATATGGCACATATGGCAAGTGGACTAATTGGGCGCCACCATTGGAGGCAATGTAAAATAACAATATTTGGGTGTCGATAACCCCAAATGCATATAGCAGCTTCTGACCACCACTGGTAGAAACGGACCCTTAGGTAGCTAGTGTGCGTGCGTTTTAGGCAGGTAGTTTTTGGAAGGGCGGGTGGTTAAAGGGTTAGACATTAGGTAGGTAGTCTGTGCAAGAGGGAGGGGGCTTTTTTTCCGGGCAGAAGGACCGCACCACAAATGCACACATCAAGTGTAAAAGGGGCCTAAAAGTTCCACCAAAAGAGGAGGAAACATGCATACTACACACATACCGGGACCTAATCTCTGAAGCCAAAAAGTGATCAGCGTGACTACATGAAACAGCAATGCCAATGGCAATGCCAATGGCAACGCTAATGCCAATCTCAGGTATTTGGCTGGATAGTATACTGGTTAAGGGCTCTGCCTCGGACACAGGCGACCAGTTTTGGAATCATTTCTCTTTCTGGTCAGTAAGCCAGCCCCGATTCAGTAAAGAGTCCTCCGGCAAGACTCCCTAACACAGCTACTGCCTATAGAGTGCACCCTAGTGGCTGCATCTCTGGTGCTTTGTGTCCGCCAGGAGAAAAGCCTGATATAAACGTTCTGTGTCCTGTCTTATGTAAGAAAGATCTTACTAGTCTTACACCGAAGTTGTGAGGAATTCGACTATATAAACTTTCTGCTCTGATGGTCGGAAAGGCCAATTTCCGATTCCAATATCAGACAATGCCAGTTACCGATTCCACGGATTTTCATTTTACGAGGAGTCTTTTTTTTTTCTTTTTTTATATTCCCTGATTGACCAACTACTTCTGAGTTGACTCTACATTCTCTGATTGATGCAATGCTTCTGTGATTGGACTAAAATGACCAAGCTGCATAAAGCAGTATTTCTATAGAAATCCAATTTCCGTTTTCTGATTTCCATTCAGAAATGTGGAATTCCGGCATCATCCAAATTAGCATCCCTAGAAACAGAGCTGGGACAAGGTCCTCCAGCACCCAAGGCTGAGACACCAAAGTGCGCCCCTCCATCCCTCCCACCCCAGCAGTCACACACTGATTGCTATTAGACTAAGAGGGCCACAGGGCCTACAACCTCCCCAAACCTTAATATCTAGTTATCTGGCTTGCAGTCACTGCCATGTATCCCCTTTTCTTATTTATTTCTGCTTCATGCACAATTAGGAATGACAGCTAAATGAATTGTGCGCCCCCTCCTACACTGTGCCCTGAGGTTGGAGCCTCTCCAGCCTATGCCTCGGCCCGGCCCTGCCTAGAAACTATACATGTCCCTAAAGAATTCTGTGCTCTAAAAACATGGGTGCTACAGAGGAATAACTTTCATATCACCCCAAGGAAGGGTCTGAAAACAACCATTTTTAGTATTTTTTTACATTTGTTTTAAAAAGTATTCTTTAGCCTATTGCAGAAAAAGAAGGACCTGACCTTGTCAAAAGGACTAAGGGCTGAAATACTGGACTGCAGACAAGCCATAAACATAAACTCGAAATAAGTATAACAATAAAAATAACAATGTAACAAAGTTAAGAAAGATATTATTTCAGCTCTCTGATTTTTTTTCCATCGTTCTCTTCTTTGAGTCAAAAGGGTAACAGTTCAAGGCAGAAAAATAATCTGTTTCATCCATCTTGGTTGGAATATCACTCATTGGAGTTACACTTGGATTAATTATCCATGCGTCCTGAGGTTTCAGCAGTAGCCAAATTTCTCATAACTTAACGAGAATAAAATGCTTGAGCCTTTGAAACTTTTACTCAATATACAAATTCAACTGGCTCTAAACTTTTTTGGAAGTTAACAACCTGATTTTCTTTTCCCCCCTTTCCTTTAATTCCATGGACTGTTGAGTGTATATTGAATTAACCTCTAGAGAAAAATATAATGATTCAATTAGACCACTTGGTAAGAGAAAAAAAAATCATATTTCAACTTTTAAGTGACTCCAGAATTTTAGGAGGGGAGCAAATGCCAAAAAAATATTTGGCCATCGAATCTCTACGCTGAACTTTTTTTTTTTTCTTTCTTTCGTTCTCAACTTTATTGACTGTTTCCTGGTATGTTTTCCTTAGCCTTTGAATGTCAGACCTTCACTTAAAATTCGTTTTTTTTAAATATACCGTATCCTGACTATAAAAATTTACCTAGGACTGTCTAGGTTGGTTCCAATAATACCTGGACTATTAAAATCCTTAATTAGAAATAACACTATTTGAGTCTAAAGGGTGTTCATTCCGGACAGAGTCTGGCTTTCTCTAAAAAAGCAGATTTCGTCTACTTGAGCTCCATACGTTTTGGGAGTTTTGTAAAGGTCGTAATCCCACTCCTGGAAAAATATACCCATTCTCCAACTGCACGTCGTCCCCAAGTGCTGTAAAAAAAAATAAAAATGAAAAAAATAGAAGGGGGAGGGGGAATTGGAAAAAGTACCGTTGCCAAAACCTAGATGGAGTCTAGCAATTAACAGGTACTTATGAAAAAATAGAGAGGAAATTGGGATTTAAGGCTATGGAGCAATTACATTTTAAAGTGCTGTATGAAAATAAAAGGTTAATGAGGTTGGTTTGACTTTAACGAAACATATAAGCCCACACGGAGCATTTCTTTTTCTGATAACAAGTAAAACATTGAGAATATTAATTCATTAATGCCTAAAACTATTTTCACATCTGCTTTTTATCTGGTGTTCGTATTCTGACCTCCTTGATGGTTTTTATGCAGACTACTACGCTCTAGAATAAGATAGAACTCATAGAAAGAACTTAGGTTGTTTTCTGACTTTAGGAGATGTCTTCTCGATATTTATGGTCCTTCACCTGGAACGGCGAGAGAACTACTTTTTGGCATTCCCCAAGAAACCTTCTGCAGGCTCTAAAGGCAAGACCATATTGTTTCATGGACATTTCAAAGTGGACATATGTAGAAAGCATCAGTCATGAACATGTTTGCTATACATAAAACCTAAATGGAAATAAAATACAAGGCTGTGGCCAACTAAAACTAATATTTTGGCTTTGGGACTTGATGCAAGAGGGTTGAATATCTTCTTGGGGTTCTTCAGGATTTTTTAAGGACTGCGGAGGCAAGATATTTCTGCTCTGTCTGGACAGTGTACTGCTTAAAGAGACCCAGAGTTGAAGATGATACTAAATTTATACATACCCGGGGCTTCCTCCAGCCCCATAAGCCTGGATCGCTCCCACGCCACCATCCTCCGCTGCCTCTGTACGCTGGTACCGGGTCCCGTAATTTCGGCCAGTCGATGCAAGCGCAGTGCGCTCCCTCCGTACTACGCAGGTGCATGCATACAAAGCCGGAGGGAGCCCCTGCGCAGGCGTACAACTGGTCACGTCCGGCGGAAGTGACGGGACCCGGTACTGGCGATAGAGGCAGCGGAGGATGGCGGTGTGGGAGCGATCCAGGCCTATGGGGCTGGAGGAAGCCCCAGGTATGTATAACATCTTTTTCCATTTCTCAGCCTAAGCAAACATAATGTCATTAACCATTTCCGGACCGCAGTGATAGAGATCTACGCCCTGTTTTGATGGGCTCCTGGCTGGCAAGGCGTAGATCTCTATCACCGGCGCCGCCGCTCCCCGCCGCGATCGCGCGCACCGAACCGGCTGCACTTAGCTGTCTTATGACAGCTAAGGCTTCCGGGTATCGGCAGGAGCCGTCACTGATTGGCTCCCTGCCGTGTGATCGCTGTGAGCCAATCACAGCGATCACCCTCCGAAAGGCAACATAGTTGCCGTTCCGCCTCCCTCTCCGCCTCCCTCTCCCTGTCACTGTGGATCTTGTGTGACAGGGAGAGACGCACAGCCTGCAGCCGTGACAGGCTGTGCGATTTTAGTGTAAAAATAAACTTTTTTCCAGCTCTCCCCCCCCCATGTATCCCTTGATCCCCTCCCAACCACCTATATATAGATCTATATATATATATATATAGATCTATATATATATATATATATATATATATAGATCTATATATATATATATATATATATATAGATCTATATATATATAGATCTATATATATATATATATAGATCTATATATATATAGATCTATATATATATAGATCTATATATATATATAGATCTATATATATATATATATATAGATCTATATATATATATATAGATCTATATATATATAGATCTATATATATATAGATCTATATATATAGATCTATATATATAGATCTATATATATAGATCTATATATATATAGATCTATATATATATAGATCTATATATATATAGATCTATATATATATATATAGATCTATATATATATAGATCTATATATATATATATAGATCTATATATATATAGATCTATATATATATATAGATCTATATATATATAGATCTATATATATATATATAGATCTATATATATATATATAGATCTATATATATAAATAGATCTATATATATATATATAGATCTATATATATATAGATCTATATATATATAGATCTATATATATATAGATCTATATATATATAGATCTATATATATATATATATATATAGATCTATATATATATATATATATAGATATATATATATATATATATATATATATATATATATATTACTGGATTGTGATTTTAACCACTTGCCGGCCGCCCCTACCTAGGGGCGGCGGCAAAGTGGAGCCCGCAACGACCGCGCAATACGCCGATCGGCGGCGGCTCGTTGCGGACTAGCTGCCGGGGATCGCACGCTGGATGTGCCCACCCGCGACGTCAACCCGCCAGCCAATTAGCAGCGGCGGCGGGTTGTTAACCCCCGATCTTCCGCATGTAAAGCGGATAATACGCTTTGTAATGTATACAAAGCGTATTATACAGGCTGCCTCCTGCCCTGGTGGTCCCAGTGATTGAGGGACCACCAGGGCAGGTTGCAGCCCTCCTAGTAAGTACCCAAGCACACTGATCCTGCCCCCTGATCGCCCACTGCACCCATCAGACCCCCCCTGCCCACCCCTGGGACACCTGTTTGCACCCAATCACCCCCCTAATCACCCATTAATCACTCCCTGTCACTATCTCAACGCTATTTTTTAGATTAGGTCCTAAACTGCCCCCTGGGGGCTCCTGAACACACCCCCCCCACACCCTTAGATCCTCCCTAGACCCTCCCCCCTGTGTACTGTATACATCTATTCTTCCCTATAATCACCCACTGATCACCTGTCAATCACCCATCAATCACCCCCTGTCACCACCTGTCACTGCCACCCATCAGATCAGACCCTAACCTGCCTTTTGTGGGCACCTGATCACCCACCCACACCCTCAGATTGCGTGCAGACCCACCCTCAGATCACCTCTGAAAGTGCATTGTTTACATCTGTTCTCCCCTCTAATCATCCACTGATCACCCATCAATCACCCCGTCACCACCTGTCACTGCTACCCATCAGATCAGACACTAATCTGCCCCTTGCGGGCACCCAATCACCTGCCCACACCCTAAATTAGCCCCCCAGACCCCCTCTGATCAACTCGCCAGTGCATTGCTTGCATATATTCTCCTCTGTAATCACCTACTGATCACCTATCAACCACCCCGTCACCCCCTGTCACCACCTGTCACTGCTACCCATCAGATCAGGCCCTAATATGCCCCCTGCGGGCTTCTGATCACCCGGCCAAACCCTCACCCGCCCCACCGCAGTGACAGAAATTTTTTTTCTGATCACTGCTGGTACGACTTAATTGCCATGTCCAGGTCATGATTTGAGAACATTCCTGCACTTCAGTGCCAATACAACCTGTCATCTAAGAAGCCACCCTGCTTATGACCGGTTCCACAAAATTCGGCCCCTCATAGACCACCTGTCATCAAAATTTGCAGATGCTTATACCCCTGAACAGTCATTTTGAGGCATTTGGTTTCCAGACTACTCCTCGTGGTTTTGGGCCCCTAAAATGCCAGGGCAGTATAGGAACCCCACAAGTGACCCCATTTTAGAAAGAAGACACCCCAAGGTATTCCGTTAGGTGTATGACGAGTTCATAGAAGATTTTATTTTTTGTCAAAAGTTAGCGGAAATTGATTTGTATTGTTTTTTTTCACAAAGTGTCATTTTCCACTAACTTGTGACAAAAAATAAAATCTTCTATGAAATCACCATACACCTAACGGAATACCTTGGGGTGTCTTCTTTCTAAAATGGGGTCACTTGTGGGGTTTCTATACTGCCCTGGCATTTTAGGGGCCCTAAACCGTGAGGAGTAGTCTAGAAACCAAATGCCTCAAAATTACCTGTGAATAGGACGTTGGGCCCCATAGCGCACCTAGGCTGCAAAAAAGTGTCACACATGTGATATCGCCGTACTCAGGAGAAGTAGTATAATGTGTTTTGGGGTGTATTTTTACACATACCCATGCTGGGTGGGAGAAATCTCTCTGTAAAGGGACAATTGTGTGTAAAAAAAATCAAAACATTTTAATTTACAGAGATATTTCTCCCACCCAGCATGGGTATGTGTAAAAATACACCCCAAAACACATTATACTACTTCTCCTGAGTACGGCGATACCACATGTGTGACACTTTTTTGCAACCTAGGTGCGCTAAGAGGCCCAACGTCCTATGAGTACCTTTAGAATTTCACAGGTCATTTTGAGGCATTTGGTTTCTAGACTACTCCTCACGGTTTAGGGCCCCTAAAATGCCAGGGCATTATAGGAACCCCACAAGTGACCCCATTTTAGAAAAAAGACACCCCAAGGTATTCAATTAGGTGTATGGGGAATTCATAGAAGATTTTATTTTTTGTCACAAGTTAGTGGAAAATGACACTTTGTGAAAAAAACAATAAAAATCAATTTCCGCTAACTTGTGAAAAAAAAATGAAATCTTCTATGAACTCCCCATACTACTAACGGAATACCTTGGGGTGTCTTCTTTCTAAAATGGGGTCACTTGTAGGGTTCCTATACTGTCCTGGCATTTTAGGGGCCCTAAACCGTGAGGAGTAGTCTAGAAAATAAATGCCTCAAAATGACCTGTGAAATCCTAAAGGTACTCATAGGACTTTGGGCCCCTTAGCGCAGTTAGGGTGCAAAAAAGTGTCACACATGTGGTATCGCCGTACTCAGGAGAAGTAGTATAATGTGTTTTGGGGTGTATTTTTACACATACCCATGCTGGGTGGGAGAAATATCTCTGTAAATGGACAATTGTGTGTAAAAAAATCAAAAGAAATCTCATTTACAGAGATATTTCTCCCACCCATCATGGGTATGTGTAAAAATACACCCCAAAACACATTATACTATTTCTCCTGAGTAAGGCGATACCACATGTGTGACATTTCTTTTGCAGCCTAGGTGCGCTAAGGGGCCCAAAATCCTATGAGCACCTTTAGGCTTTACAGGGGTGCTTACAATTTAGCACCCCCCAAAATGCCAGGACAATAAACACACCC
Source organism: Hyperolius riggenbachi (assembly GCF_040937935.1). Lineage (NCBI taxonomy): Eukaryota > Metazoa > Chordata > Amphibia > Anura > Hyperoliidae > Hyperolius > Hyperolius riggenbachi. The sequence goes on from NC_090646.1 coordinate 53,742,481, forward strand.
CACAAATGACCCCATTTTGGAAACTAGACACTTCAAGGTATTCAGAGAGGGGCATGGTGAGTCCGTGGCAGATTTCATTTTTTTTTGTCACCAGATAGCAGAAATGGAAACTTTTTTTTATTTATTTTTTTTGTCACAAAGTGTCATTTTCCGCTAACTTGTGACAAAAGATAAAATCTTCTATGAACTCACCATGCCTCTTAGTGAATACTTTGGGGTGTCTTCTTTCCAAAATGGGGTCATTTGGGGGGTATTTATACTATCCTGGAATTCTAGCACCTCATGAAACCTGACAGGTGCTCAGAAATGAGAGAGATGCTTCAAAATGGGAAAATTCAATTTTTGCACCATAGTTTGTAAACGCTATAACTTTTACCCAAACCAATAAATATACACTGAATGGGTTTTTTTTAATCAAAAACATGTTTGTCCACATTTTTCGCACTGCATGTATACAGAAATTTTACTTTATTTGAAAAATGTCAGCACAGAAAGTTAAAAAAATCATTTTTTTGCCAAAATTCATGTCTTTTTTGATGAATAGAATAAAAAGTAAAAATCGCAGCACCAATCAAATAGCACCAAAAGAAAGCTGTATTAGTGACAAGAAAAGGAGGTAAAATTCATTTAGATGGTAGCTTGTATGACTGAGCAATAAACCATTTAAGCTGCAGTGGTCTGAATGGAAAAAAGGCTCTGGTCCTTAAGGGTGAAAAGACTGCGGTCCTTAAGTGGTTAAGTTACATTAGTCATGTTAATTAACCCCCCTGCCGTTACAGAAAAAATCGGCAGGGGGGCGGCGCAGCACTTTTTTTTTTAAATCATGTAGCTAGCCTAGGGCTAGCTACATGATAGCCGCTGTGCAGCGGTATCCTCCCGCCCCTTCTGATTGCCTACGGCGATCAGAGCAAACAGGAAATCCCGTTCAGAACGGGATTTCCTGTTTGGCCTCCCCCGTCGCCATGGCGATGATCGGGATGACGTCATCCACGTCATCCACGTTATGGCGTCGGAGGGATTCCCGATCCACCCCTCAGCGCTGCCTGGCACTGATTGGCCAGGCTGCGCAAGAGGTCTGGGGGGGGGGCGTGGCGGGTAGCGGCGAATCGGCGTGGAGCGGCGTGATCAAGAAGTACACACAGCTAGCAAAGTGCTAGCTGCATGTAACAAAAAAAAATATGCAAATCGGCCCACCGGGGCCTGAAAAATCCTCCACGGTGGCTTACACCGAACTCTGTTTGGGATAACCGGCAAGGAGGTTAAAATAGATAGGTAATATAATCTCTTACCCACCCTGTTTTAAAAGAACAGGCAGAGGTTTGTGAGTTCATGTGGGCAGCCAACTTTTTGGTTGAAAGGAGGTGACAGGGTGCATGATGAGACACAGTCCCAACTGCCCTGTGTCCTGATCATCCCTCCCAGCTGCTAGGCAACGAGAACAACAACATCAGAAATCCCATCATGCTTTGCACAGCATCAGGGTAAAATTGCCTGTGCAGTTTTCTTTGTTTCTTTGATGGTGCAGAGCTTAGCTTCTGTGCAGCTAAAACTGAGGCTTTGGCAAGAAAAACAAAGTTCTGTTGCTGTGAAACTGTTAAAGAAACACCAAGCCTTTTCAGTGCTGCTGAGTAGATTTTTAGTCTGGAGGTTCACTTTAAGGGCACGGCCTCTGACACAGGAGACCAGGTTTTGAATCTCAGCTCTTCCTGTTCAGTAAGCTGCACCTATTCAGCAACCAATCCTTGGGCTCAATGGTGTAGCAAATAGGGAATGCAGGAGGCTGTCACTGCATTGGGGCCCCTGTACAAAAGGGGCCCTCCTTCATCCATCTTATTAGCTTTTTATTTGTACTATGCTGGTAATGAACACCTCTATATGTGCATTGAATAGAAGTAATCTTTAGCAAAGTATTCTAAATACACCTCTCTGACACTGCAGCTGTCCTTGGTAGGCTTTTAAGCTCCACATCAATGCTTGGGACCCCGTGTAAAACTTGCACCAGGGCCCCAAGCTTCTTAGTTATGCCACTGCTTGGGCTAAACGAACTAACACTACTACTCCCTACTGAGCGCACCCTATTGTCTGCAGCTCTGGCGCTTTGAGTCCGCCAGGAGAAAAGCCCGATATAAACGTTATTTGTCTTTTCTCTGCTCTAGGATCTACTTCCCAGCCACTATGTTACCATCAGAGGTGCAAGGCCTTGCCTACTAAATCACCCACCATAAAAAATAAATTAAAACACATGACATTTCATAACAGCCTCACCAGAACAGAGATGGTATCTGCACTTGATGAACTTTTCTCCTGAGAGTTCTCCTAAGAGATCAGTTTTCATACACCCTACAAAGTGACTTTTTAGGACTTTGCACCTGAAAAGCTACAAAAAAAGTCAATAAAAAAAGAAATATCAAATGTATTCGGAGTATTTTCTTTCTTACTGTTGGCTTACAATTAAACAGCTAGAAACAGGTGCCAAAATAGAATAAAATATGCCACAAACAGGTTAAAAAGGAGGTAGTGGTGGATTTACCTCAGTGGCTGGATTGTGTACTGGTTAAAGTGAATGGGAACCGCATATTTTAAAAAATGAAGCAAATACTTACCTAAGGAGAGGGAAGACTCTGGGTCATATAGAGCCTTCCGTCTCCTCTATCAGTGCTCTCTATCCTGTGCTGGCTCCTCCCCGTTTCAATGCCCCACCGAAAGGGTATTTGGAAGTCTTCGGGAGCCGTGTCCCCCGAAGACGTGCGGCTCCATACTGCACAGGCGTGAGCGTGTAAGAGAGCGTGCTTGCGCAGGCGCAGTACAGGGCCGCCCTTCTTCAGGAGCATTCGGGCTCCCTGAAGACTTCTGAAGCCTCCTTCGGCCGGATAAAGTAGTATTTGACTAATTTAATCAAATACTGCTACCGGGCGAGCCAGCACTGGAACGAGGGGATCAGGAGAGGAGCCAGAAGGCTCTATAAGACCCAGAGCCTTCCCTCTCCTTGGGTAAGTATCTGTCTCATTTCTTTAAATACGGTTCCCATTCACTTTAAGGGCTCTGCCTTTGACATGGTAGACCAGGGTTTGAATCCGGGCTAGGGTCAGTACCTCTTCAGTAAGAAGTCCTTGCGCAGGGTGGGTGCACCCTTATTTGCTGCAGATCTTGAGTGCTTTGAGTCCAGCAGGAGAAAAGCACTTTACAAATATTAGGATTATTAACTCCCCAAAAATAGACTCAGAAAGTCGAGATTCAGCATAAATCTGACTTTAATCAAAAAGTTCAAAACAGGCAATGCGTTTCACAGGTATCAATCCACTTCTTCAGGCAATGGAAGGAGCAACTTTGCTGAACCTCAAGCCAAAAATAGCACTTCCGTTCTTTCAGTTTGGCAAAGTTGCTTCTTTTATTGCCCGAAGAAGTGGGTTGATACCTGCCAAACACACTGCCTGTTTGGAGCTTTTTGATTAACCTATTTTGGTTCCTGGACGTAGTTTCTACTGATTCCTCTCCCTCGCTGAAAAAGCGACAGCTTCTCTCGGAAGCTGGGCCTTTTCTGGCCATTCTCTCTCCGATGAGTCACTCTAAGCGTGTGTTACGCTTAGAGTGACGTCATGTAAACAAACTCATGGCCGCCATCTTGTGGCCAAAAAGTAATACTACACCTGTAAAAAAAAAAAAATTAACACACATTTACATTATAAATCTATTGTTTACCTCCCACCCTCCCAAAACTACCCAAATAAAATGTTTACTATAAAAAAAAAAACATTACAATAAAAAAAAAAAACATGTAAATATTTACCTAAGGGTCTAAACTTTTTAAATATCAATGTAAAGATGAAATATTTCTATATTTTTTTTATTTTAAACTTGTAAATAGTGATAGATGCAAAATGGAAAAAATGCACCTTTATTTCCAAATAAAATATTGTCGCCATACATTGTGATAGCGACATAATGTTAATGGTGTAATAACCGGGACATATGGGCAAATACAATACGTGAGTTTTAATTATGGAGGCATGTATTATTTTAAAACTATAATGGCTAAAAACTGAGAAATAATGAATTTTTCCATGTTTTTCTTATTCTTCCTGTTAAAATGCATTTACAGTAAAGTGGCTCTTAGCAAAATGTACCCCCCAAAGAAAGCCTAATTGGTGGCGGAAAAAACAAGATATAGATCAGTGCATTGTGATAAGTAGTGATAAAGTTTTAGGCTAATGAATGGGAGGTGAACATTTCTCACGTGAAAACGACGGAACCTGAATGGGTTAAAGTCTGATTCATGCTGAATCTCAACTTTCTATGCATTCCTTTTTAAACTGTTTTTACAATATTTTTAGTTTCTATTTTGGCACCTCTGTTTCTAGCTGTTTAATTACCAGTAGTCCACCCTTGGTGGAGGAGTGTTACCCCTTTCATCGATTTTCAACATCTATGGAGAGTGACATCCTAACCCAAGCGGGGTTGGGTTTAATCTCCCCACCTGGACATACGGTGCAAATTACAGAAGTCTACACACGAGGCAGCTTTACTTTCTCATTAGCTACCGCTACTGTTTTACTTTTTCACAAACTTGATCAGACAGTGCGTCCCAAAAAGAGGATGATATGCAAAGGGGCCAACAATCAATGTCTCAGGAGGATCTTGACTAGGACGGCCATGCTCCTAAAAGTATGTACACTATCATTGTACAACAAGGATCCTGTATATGTTCAGCAATCGGATCCAGCGGTTAAAGCTCAATTCAGGAAGAAGTATGAAGAGATCAAAGAAGAAACTCCGTAGTTCAATTTCAGAATGTAGCTGCTCATAGTAGAAAGAGGAAGAAAGAGGAAGAGGAAGAAAAAAAGGAGAAGTGTGGAACAGCAGAGCAAATAGAGCAAAAGCTAATATCAAAGATTACTCATCTCTGTGTAGGGATCTAGTAGGCGTAGCAGGCCTGGACTCTATCCAGGAAACAATGTCAGCGGGACAGTTGAAGAAGAAGGTAATTACCCTTAGCCAGGCAGGAAGCATCATGGTGTACTGTAAATTCACTCGCCTGAGCTTCCACTTTGCTTCTTGGAATTTAGCTCTTAGTTTCTGGGTCTCCATATCCAGGTACACAGAAACATAAGTAATGTCCATTTTGAGATTCCCTTTCTCTCTGGCTAAACAAAGTGCCGGCTCTCGTTCTTTATAATTAAGCAAGCAGGCAATGAAAGTGCAAGGTGATGCCCCTCTAGGAGGCGGCATGGCAGGCACATGTTGAGCACGCTCCACAGGAAATGACCCCTTGATAGCTCCTCTAACAAAATGATCCATTAGCAAAGTCTCCACTCTCCAAAAACCATTCAGGGTTCTCCACCTCAGCCTTTTCAGGAAGCCCCACTAAGCCCGATTATTCACCATAGGCCATGTCCCTCTGCCTGTATGCAGATCTAGATGATCCACAACACAAACCTAGGCAATTGTCTAGGGCCTGGTGAATGCCAACCCCCCACTAGATCTTACTGAAAAAAAAGCCAGGTCATCATTATCAGCACTGAGAAAAAACTGCTATCTTGCCTAGGGCCCCATGTCACCATAATCCATTTCTGCCTCTATGTCATGGCTTTTGGTTGGCTTTTGTATAGCTTTTATGACCTCAGGACTAGGACAGACATCATCTTTCAGCTGGGAGATGGGATGCTCCATGCCCACCACTCACTCCATTACTGACATCCTACTGCAGGAGCTGCAGATTAACCTTTAACTCCTCTAAATTGATGGTGAAGGACTGTGTTGGGGAGGACTGCAGGGCGGCAATAGCATCCAGGATTTTCATAGCTTCAGCACTCGAGTCCCGGGAGTCAGCAGCTGCATCCTCTGCGTCCTGACTAGTGGCGCCACCATCTTCCCCATGTGCCGGTATTTGTCAAGAGGGTGGGAAACCTTTTCTACAGGTTTGTCCTTCTACTCCTTCGGACCCATAGCTGTGGCAGGGTATTCTGCAGCTCGCGGCCTCCAGGTAATGGGGATTGATGCTGGTAACTGCACAGCATGGGCTACAAAAAGGCACTTAAGCAGAGGCACTCCAAGCTGTCCTCCTACAAGCTCGCTCGCTAAGGGCTCTTTTACATCTGAGATGATTTTGTGTGTTTTGACACAATGGCCATTATGTTCGTTTTCCAAGGTAAAATGGAAGTCCATAGACTTTAATTTTACCTTTCACATCTAACGCTGCATTTTTGTGCATTGCGTTTCGATGCTCCCCGGAGCTTTTCATCGTCCGACGCTTGCGCTATAAGTTATTTTGAAGTAAATCAATGTAAAACGCAAGCTCCAAGAAGAACATGCGTTTTAAAAACGTTTCAACACACATGGTTACAAGTGGAAATCAAAAAATGATAACGTCAACTGCGTTTTACTATGTGCTGTAACGGATTGAAAACGCATTAAAAATGCATACTCATTGCGTTAAAATGCACACAAAATGCATGAAAAAGCATACATCAAAATGTATGTGTTGAATGACCTTTCATCAACGCCATCGCAGATCTGAAAGAGCCCTAATATATTTGTTTTAACGTGGTAATTGATTATTCACTCATCAGATGTTGCTTTGTTAATTTTATTCTTTTGTCTTGTTTTTTGTTTTGGAGGGGGGGGGGTTTGTTTTTTGTTTTGTTTTAATAGTCCTCATGTTTAACTCAAATACAGAAAGTTTTTGTTGCTCATTTAGAAACACGGTTTGGCCATTTACAGAGCCATTTGGTCAGTGGGATATTTTGCATGTACACTTTACAAATAGTGCGATTTGTGAAATGTATAAAAAAAAATACATTTTGTCCAGAGAAAGATGTGCTATACAGTACTTTTCTCCTATGTTGCCGTCACTTACAGTAGGTAGTGAAAATCTGACGGGTTTTGGGCTAGACCATCTCCTTATAGGGGGTTCCTCATGGTTTTCTTTATTTTCAAAAGCACTTCGTGAATGGCAGTTGTTTAGTCCAACTGCCAGAATAGCATGCAAACAGGTACGTGTGTGTGTGGGCGGGGGACGCGGTCTGCATCTTTATATAGATCCTTTGCAGGGACCGCTTTTGTAAAGAATAAATTAAATACTGAGAATCCCCCGTGAAGAGATGGATTAGTCAAAAACCTGCCAGTTCCACAAGATTTCTACTAACTACTGTAAGTGACAGCAACACAGGAGAAAAATAATTGATAGCTTATTTTACTCTGGAAGAAATGTACTTCTTATTTTTATGTGATTACATATTTAGAAAATTGTAAATTTTTAGCGATAGTGCTCCTTTAAGACTCTGAGCGAGATTTTCCATTTGTGATCTCCTCTCATGGAGCACATTGCCCAGCAGCCGAAGATCTTGACAGGTTTACTATGTAACGATGGATTTGTTAGTAATGACCGCTTCTGTGGAGAGATGACGCGTGCGTCCATGTTGGAAACCCCCTCAGCTTTTATCGTGTCTTTCCTCCTAACTGACGTAAACGTGATTTCTGCCTCGTTCCATGCAGCCCGTTTTCGTCATTCAGGACTGGAAGACAATGTCTTGGAAAGTTTCTGATGAAATCATTTGCGGGGCACATATGGGTGCCAGACCGCATTCTGATTATACGGGAAGCCAACATATGATAACAAGCTTGGTCTAATCATCATTACACAATGTATATTTTCTTCTGACACTCTTCTCTCTGTTGTTTATTACCAATGCGCAACACTTATCACTCACAAGAAGACAAAGCCGCGTTGAGGGAAGAATTTTCTCTGAGCAAAAACTCATCCTCTTAAAGCATCAGTCCACCCAAAGATGATTTTTTTTTTTAATTTAGGACATACATGTCAAACTTTGGCCCATGGGCCAAATCCCGCAGGGCCATCAAATTTGGCAACCAAGTGGTTTCCCCACTTTGCATTTTGTTTGCCCCCTTTAGACCACCAGGGAAGCTATATTGGAATTGTAGCCCTGGATCACCAGAGAAGCCATATAGGTGAGCGAGGGGGAAAGTCCTAAATACAAGGAATCTGTATAGGTGAAGGAGGGGGATCACTAGACACCAGGGAACTTTTTAGGGGTGCGAGAGGAGACCACTAGACACCAGGGAACTGCGCAGGAAAGGGAGTGGCTCATTAGACACCAAGGAACTATTTAGGGGTATAGGGGAGGGGGCCACTAAACACCAGGGAACTGTATAGAGTAGGGAGGGGGACCATTAGACACCAAGCAACTGTATAGTGAAGGGAGAGGGGGGCATTAGACACGAGGGAACCTTATAAGTGAGGTAGTTGGCTCCTAAACATAGAGGTTCGCCCGCAACTTGGTCCCAGTGTTTAATTTTGGCACACTTTGTATTTGAGTTTGATATCCCCTAATCTAGGTGGTGCTAGGGGGCGGTGTTAGGTTACCCGATAACTTTGTGTAAATCCCATGAGTTACATAAATAGATCTTGCCATAGTTCCTTATTCTGTAAGTCTTAAAAGTTGTTGAGAAGTGCAACCTCAGGAAGGAAACAAGGAACAAGGTCTACTGTGTAAGACCAATCTTGTGTATAAGTGACTATTAACGGTACAAATTTTCCTTCAGATTCTATCTTTCCATGCAATTTAAATGATCAAAACTAAGCGGAAGGCAGTTATCAATTGTTCCCCCTTAACGGAGTGATTGACCAAAGAATTGTTTCATAATTTGGGCCACAAACGGTGGAGTTTTCTGTACAATTTATACAATTAGATCATAAAAAGTGAGTTGATAGATTGAATTTGAAGGAAATTTTGTACCGTTAATGGCCACCTTAAAGTATATCCGAGGTAAAAATAAACTGATGAGATAAACAATTGTTTCTATCCTCCTCCTAAAAATGACCTTTTTTTAGATATCCCACAGTTTGTTTGTTTTTATATTAAAATTTAGTTTTTAAGTTTTTACTTTTTCATTGTCTCTGTTCAATGATACCTTCGTTGAAGTGTGCTAGAGCTCAAATCTATGAATTATTGACCATTTTTATCTCTTTCCTGCTCTTAGAAGCCATTTACTGACAAGAAAGTGTTTTGTGGCTGTAATTACTTATCAGTGAGGGTTATGCTATAGTCTGACCCAGTCCAACCCGGTCCCGACCCAGACAGAAACTGTGACTTGCATATCTGACTCTCTAAGGCAGAGAAAGAAAAAAGGAAGACAGCATAGTTATTTGTGTGCTAGGCACTGTACATACAAATGTCTATCTCATCATGTCACATGTCACTAGAGTTGGGCCGAACGGTTCGCCTGCGAACGGTTCCACGCGAACTTCGGTGGTTCGCGTTCGCGTCCCGCAGGCGAACCTTTGCGGAAGTTCGGTTCGCCCCATAATGCACATGGAGGGTCAACTTTGACCCTCTACATCACAGTCAGCAGGCCCAGTGTAGCCAATTAGGCTACACTAGCCCCTGGAGCCCCACCCCCCTTATATAAGGCAGGCAGCGGCGGCCATTACGGTCACTCGTGTGCTGCCTGCGTTAGTGAGAGTAGGGCGAGCTGCTGCAGACTGTCTCTCAGGGAAAGATTAGTTAGGCTTAACTTGTTCCTGTCTGGCTGCATACCTGTTCTGTGAACCCACCACTGCATACCTGTGCTGTGAACCCACCACTGCATACCTGTGCTGTGAACCCACCACTGCATACCTGTGCTGTGAACCCACCACTGCATACCTGTGCTGTGAACCCACCACTGCATACCTGTGCTGTGAACCCACCACTGCATACCTGTGCTGTGAACCCACCACTGCATACCTGTGCTGTGAACCCACCACTGCATACCTGTGCTGTGAACCCACCACTGCATACCTGTTCAGTGAACCCACCACTGCATACCTGTGCTGTGAACCCACCACTGCATACCTGTTCAGTGAACCTGCCACTGCATACCTGTTCTGTTCAGTGGACCCGCCACTGTATACCTGTTCATTGAACCCACCACTGCATACCTGTGCTGTGAACCCACCACTGCATACCTGTTCTGTGAACCCACCACTGCATACCTGTGCTGTGAACCCACCACTGCATACCTGTTCAGTGAACCTGCCACTGCATACCTGTTCTGTTCAGTGGACCCGCCACTGTATACCTGTTCATTGAACCCACCACTGCATACCTGTGCTGTGAACCCACCACTGCATACCTGTTCTGTGAACCCACCACTGTATACCTATTCAGTGAACCCGCCACTGCATACTTGTTCTGTTCAGTGGACCCGCCACTGTATACCTGTTCAGTGAACCCGCCACTGCATACCTGTTCTGTTCAGTGGACCCGCCACTGTATACCTGTTCAGTGAACCCGCCACTGCATACCTGTTCTGTTCAGTGGACCCGCCACTGTATACCTGTTCAGTGAACCCGCCACTGCATACCTGTTGTGTTCAGTGGACCCGCCACTGTATACCTGTTCATTGAACCCACCACTGCATACCTGTGCTGTGAACCCACCACTGCATACCTGTTCTGTGAACCCACCACTGTATACCTATTCAGTGAACCCGCCACTGCATACTTGTTCTGTTCAGTGGACCCGCCACTGTATACCTGTTCAGTGAACCCGCCACTGCATACCTGTTCTGTTCAGTGGACCCGCCACTGTATACCTGTTCAGTGAACCCGCCACTGCATACCTGTTCTGTTCAGTGGACCCGCCACTGTATACCTGTTCAGTGAACCCGCCACTGCATACCTGTTGTGTTCAGTGGACCCGCCACTGTATACCTGTTCAGTGAACCCGCCACTGCATACCTGTTCTGTTCAGTGGACCCGCCACTGTATACCTGTTCAGTGAACCCGCCACTGCATACCTGTTCTGTTCAGTGGACCCGCCACTGTATACCTGTTCAGTGAACCCGCCACTGCATACCTGTTGTGTTCAGTGAACCTGCCACTGCATACCTGTTTTGTGAACCCGCCACTGTATACCTGTTCTGTTTAGTGAACCCGCCACTGCATACCTGTTCTGTTCAGTGGACCCACCACTGTATACCTGTTCAGTGAACCCGCCACTGCATACCTGTTGTGTTCAGTGAACCTGCCACTGCAAACCTGTTCTGTGAACCCGCCACTGTATACCTGTTCTGTTTAGTGAACCCGCCACTGTATACCTGTTCTGTTTAGTGAACCCGCCACTGCATACCTGTTCTGTTCAGTGGACCCGCCACTGTATACCTGTTCAGTGAACCCGCCACTGCATACCTGTTCTGTTCAGTGGACCCGCCACTGTATACCTGTTCAGTGAACCCGCCACTGTATACCTGTTCTGTTTAGTGAACCCGCCACTGCATACCTGTTCTGTTCAGTGGACCCGCCACTGTATACCTGTTCAGTGAACCCGCCACTGCATACCTGTTGTGTTCAGTGAACCCGCCACTGCATACCTGTTGTGTTCAGTGAACCTGCCACTGCATACCTGTTCTGTGAACCCGCCACTGGTTCGCACCAGTCCAGCACGGCCGTCACTACACAAACAGCTGTTTGCGGTGCGTTACACGGTGAGTTTGGTGTGTCAGTGTGAAGCAGTACCTTAATTACACTACCTGATTGATGTATACACATGCAAGATGTTTGAAAGCACTTTAGGCCTGTCATTTAGCATTCAATGTGATTTCTGCCCTTAAAACGCTGCTTTGCGTCAAATCCAGATTTTTCCCCGGGACTTTTGGCATGTATCCCACTCCGCCATGCCCCCCTCCAGGTGTTAGACCCCTTGAAACATCTTTTCCATCACTTTTGTGGCCAGCATAATTATTTTTTTTTTCAAAGTTCGCATCCCCATTGAAGTCTATTGCGGTTCGCGAACTTTAACGCGAACCGAACCTTCCGCGGAAGTTCGCGAACCAGGTTCGCGAACCTAAAATCGGAGGTTCGGCCCAACTCTACATGTCACCTCCTTTAAGGCAGAGTGACCTAGGCTATCTTCTTCCACCATCTATATGTTCTTCTAGGGAAGGTCCACTGCCTCTGAAGAATTCTCCACATTATCTTGAAGGTTCCCTCCACTAACTCCAGCGTCCTCAGAGTCCTCACTAAGGAAAATACAACAAGTGCTGATTAACTGATTCTCCAAAATCAATCAACTCCAATGGACTTGTCACTGTACCACAATGCCTGATTCTCATCTCTTCAAACAAATCTAATACCAGCAGAGACAAAACTAAAGAGCCCATGGGAGCCAAATAAAATGGTTCAAATGCCCAAAGTCTTGCCCTAGGACAATATTGGCACAGGTAGCTCAGTAATTTTGACCAAAGGGGGATAATGATGGAGTAGAAGCGTAAGAAGAGTCCACAGAAAGTACCCTTGATGAGAAGGTTTTGCATGTATTGCTGGTTTAAGGACTGGTCTTCTCAGTCTTCAAATTTGAACAGAGCATCATTTATTAATGGACTTCAATATTCAACTAAACATTTCAGCACTCAGGGGGTTGGAGGTTGTTATGGGCATTGGAATTCTGTTACTATATTCACATTTCTGTGGTTTTTAGTTGACTTGGGAGAACATGCCATGAAGATTTCTGCCACTGCTGCTTGGATGTGGCACCGGTGGTGAAGAGTGACGACAAAAGATGAGTGTTGGTTAGGTTAAAGTGTTATTTAGAAGGGCAAGTGTTAGAAAATGGAGATGCTGGTTTTTATTGGTTAGGATTACAATGCTAAGGCTAGGAAAACCAGGAAGGAGTTTTCATCAAGATGGGCTTCACAGGAAGAGGGGGGTGGGCAGGGTAAGGCATCTGAAAGAGGGTTAAAGAGTAGCTGTATCACAACATAAACAACAAAAGTGCAACCAACTCAGACAATATACTACTTGTATGCATAGTCTGGTAGGGGTCATGGGTGTGGCAGGAGAGGGAGTGCCATTGCCTCCGCCAGTTCTGGGACTGGTCCACGGCAAGGGAGAGGGCGCTCAGCTGTAGGGGGTGCAGCAGAGAGGCCTCTATCCGCAGCACAGCCTGGATCGAGTAAGCCCACACCGGTGTCACCCATTTTCAGCACCTTGGCTCGACCCGTGTGGTCGTTCATGAGTTTGACTCACAGGCATCGATGGACCTGATGACAGAGGAGCAGCCCATCATGATTTTCTCACGGACCTCCTCTGTGAGCAGCACTCCCAGCAGCAGCAGCCAATGCCCCACGCAAGTTGTGACATCCACCCCAGCAGCCAGTGGTCAGCAGCCCTCCCAGGACGAGAGCTTTGTGTCCCCCAGTCCGGCGTTTGGGCGAGGATTGATGGCTGCCATTGAGGAGATGATGGGGCCTGATGTGGAGGAGGAGGTTGAGCTCAGGCCAGCATCCCAAGTTTATGTTGAGGACGATGAGGGGTCTGTGTCTGGGGATGTTGAGGCGGCAGAGGTGGTGGGGGGGTCAGGAAAAGAGTTCTGTTATGATGATGATCGTCTGTATGTGCCTCAGGCCCCGGAAAACATGTTGTGTGTTTAGGTACTAAAGTCTATGCTCCCAACACCAGGGTCCACGGATGGATACAATTTTTGGGCACAATTCTCGTGCTGTGGTGCTACCAATGAGGGGCCATGCCTTTCTGTGCTGCTGCTGCTGCTGAGTCCTTAGTCCTCCTCTTGAGTCCTGCTGCTGATGTTGGAATTTAATACTTAAGTCTGTGCTCCAACTGCCAGGGTCCACGGATGCATACAATTTTTGGGCAAAATTCTCGTGCTGTGGTGCCACCAATGAGGGGCCATACCTTTCTGTGCTGCTGCGGAGTCCTTAGTCCTCCTCCTCCTCCTCTTGAGTCCTGCTGCTGATGTTGGAATTTAATACTTAAATCTGTGTTCCCACTGCCAGGGTCCACGGAAGCATACAATTTTTGGGCACAATTCTCGTGTTGTGGTGCCACCAATGAGGGGCCATACCTTTCTGTGATGCTGCTGAGTCCTTAGTCCTCCTCCTCCTCCTGAGTCCTGCTGCTGATGTTAGAATTTAATACTTAAGTCTGTGTTCCAACTGCCAGGGTCCATGGATGCATACAATTTTTGGGCACAATTCTCGTGCTGTGGTGGCACCAGTGAGGGGCCATGCCTTTCTGTGCTGCTGCTGCCGCTAAGTCCTTAGTCCTCCTCCTTGCTGCTGCTGATGTTGTGCTTTACTCCCTAAGTTTGTGTACCCACCACTAGGGTCCAGGGATGCTACAATTTTTGGGCTGATAATTTATCGTGCTATGGTGCCACCAGTGAGGTGCCATATTCTCTTTCTGTGCTGCCGCAGAGTGCTGCTTAGTCCTCCTGCTGCCGCCTGTCATGTTGTATTTAACGACAACAGTAGTCTGTGTACCCACCACCAGGGTCCACGGATGCTACAATTTTTGGGCTGATTTATCATGCTGTGGTGCCACCAGTAAGGTGCCATATTCTCTTTCTGTGTTGCTGCAGAGTGCTGCTTAGTCCTCCTGCTGCCGTCTCCCATGTCGTACTATTGAACAACAACAACAACAATCTGTGTACCCACCACCAGGGTCCACGGATGCTACAATTTTTGGGCTGATTTATAGTGCTGTGGTGCCACCAGTTAGATGCCATACTCTTCTTCTGTGCTGCCGCGGAGTGCTGCTTAGTCCTCCTGCTGCCGCCTCTCATGTTGTATTTAATGACAACAGCAGTCTGTGTACCCACTACCAGGGTCCAGGCAGGGATGCTACAATTTTTGGGCTGATTTATCATGCTGTGATGACACCAGTAAGGTGCCATACTCTCTTTCTGTGCTGCTGCAGAGTGCTGCTTAGTCCTCCTGCTGCCGCCTCCCATGTCGTACTATTGAACGACAACAACAGTCTGTGTACCCACCACCAGGGTCCATGGATGCTACAATTTTTGGGCTGATTAATTGTGCTGTGGACGGTGCCACCAGTTAGATGCCATACTCTTCTTCTGTGCTGCTGCAGAGTGCTACTTAGTCCTCCTGCTGCCGCCTCTCATGTCGTACTATTGAACAACAACAGCAATCTGTGTACCCACCACCAGGGTCCACAGCAGCAGCCAGTGGTCAGCAGCCCTCCCTAGACGAGAGAGTTGTGTCCCTCAGTCCGGCATCTGGGCGAGTATTGATTGACCCACCACCAGGGTCCACAGATTTGTATTTGATTTATAAGACAACTTTGCTGCCATGTCATTGCTATCGATGCACGAAAAAAAAATAATTTACAAAAACCTCTCTGGGTGTTTTTGTGGCGTCGCCCACTCATCCTCCTCCAGTGGTACCACCACCCCCAGGTGCCATTGGGACTCACCATCACCTCTGCGATTGCTTAAAGTGAATTTCCCTGTTTAAAATCAATTATTACCAATTAATAGCCCCATTTAAAGTGTTGATTTAACTTTAAAATCCATTTTCTCAAAAACTAAAAGTTCTTTTTGGATTTTTTTTGTTTAAGTTGTAGCCCCTTATCACCTTTATAATCCATGCAATTTGGGGGATTTTAACATGTATAGGGGCTTTAAGAATAGCTTAAGCGCTATTCCGTGATCACCGCCATGTTTAGATTGCCTCATTCATAGAAAAAATCCGAGTCGAATTCGTGAGTCCGGCTGAAATCCGGAAATCAATCACGCCGTTTCCGGATTTTTTTTCAATCACGGCCGAATAGCCGAAACCGTGATTGGGAGGTATCCGTGCATCACTGTTTCTGAGGTATAAGTCCATAAAAAACTTTCTTTGACTGTATCCTAACTGGGTCCTTTATTCATCATTGAAAAATAGTCTATTCTTAAAGGGGAACTGAAGTGAGAGTGATATAGTGGCTGCCATATTTATCTACTTTTAAACAATACCAGTTGCCTGGCTGTAAATAAATATGGCAGCCTCCACATCTCTCTCACTTCAGTTGTCCTTTAAAGCAAAACTGAAGCTAAAAAAAAACGTATGTTATAATGAATTGTATGTGTAGTACAGATAATGCATAGAACATTAGCATCAAACTAAAGAGTCAATACACAGAGAACAAATCCCATCTAGGGATCGACAACTGATGAAAAGATACTGACAGGGTTAATAAACTGTGTTTCACTTTGCCTAGAGAATTAGTCACATTGCCAGCTAGTGGTGCTCACCGCCAGGTCGTGATCACGCTTACGCGTGGATTCACGACCATTTTGACGCATTCCGCCTCGGACACGCTAAGCCGTGAATAAATTTTCAACCACGAAAATCTACTTCGGCTTCGCGTGAATGCGGACAGAAATCCGCATTCACGCTCGTGAAACCCGGGGCTGAAGTCGTGGTTTGCGGAAATGCGTCAAACTATGCGGAAGTGACACATTGCAGGCCAATCAGAGTGCCCCAGCCAGGCCCTAGCAACCAATCACAGGAGGGGAGCTATGCCCTCCCCTCCTGAATATAAAGCGGCGGCCATGATGGAAAAGCTCTGTCCTTGCTACTAGACTGTGGTGCTGAGAGGATTATCTCCAGGCCATTGTTGTTTGAGCAAGTGCATTTATTGTGTTAAAAACAAAGCGTTTTTTTTGCTAACACTGCTCTTATACTGTACACAGTTAGCTAGTCAGTGAGTGATTGCTGTAGTTAGTTGTAGTCAGTGTAGTGTAGTGGGAGTGTGGGAGTCTAGTGATTATTTAACTGTGTGTAGTGCTGTGCAGGCAGGTTCAGTGCTGCAGTGTAGTGGGAGTGGGGATTATCTGTGTGTAGAGTGCAGGCAGGCAGGTTAGTGCAGCTGCAGTGTTCACTTGTATATTCCAGTGACAGTTATACACTTGTACTATTTGCAGGCAGCCAGTCACACCGCCAGCGCCGCCACTCTCTGCCAGCGCTGTTCATTCATTCTGTCAGTGACCTTGTGCCGTGCCCAGTGCCCACTGCTCGCTCGCTCGCTGGCATATGAGCATCTCATTACACAGTGTGACATCCTTGTGTGCCCACTGCATCCTTCAGTGACCTAGTTGTATATCCAGTGCCCACTGCTGTGCCCACTGCATTCTTCAGTGACCTTGTACTGTGGCCACTGCATCCTTCAGTGACCTTGTACTGTGCCCACTGCATCCTTCAGTGACCTTGTACTGTGCCCACTGCATCCTTCAGTGACCTAGTTGTATATCCAGTGCCCACTGCTGTGCCCACTGCATTCTTCAGTGACCTTGTACTGTGGCCACTGCATCCTTCAGTGACCTTGTACTGTGCCCACTGCATCCTTCAGTGACCTTGTACTGTGCCCACTGCATCCTTCAGTGACCTAGTTGTATATCCAGTGCCCACTGCTGTGCCCACTGCATCCTTCAGTGACCTTGTACTGTGCCCACTGCATCCTTCAGTGACCTAGTTGTATATCCAGTGCCCACTGCTGTGCCCACTGCATCCTTCAGTGACCTTGTACTGTGGCCACTGCATCCTTCAGTGACCTTGTGCTGTGCCCACTGCATCCTTCAGTGACCTTGTACTGTGCCCACTGCATCCAGTGATTCATTACTAGCAACATGTCTGGCAGGGTTTCGCGGGGTGAGAGGAAAGGGAGTTCAATTGCCTCAGCCACTTCTGGGACTGCTCCACGTCCAGGGAGAGGACGCCCAGCTGTACGTGGTCGTGATGCAGCAGAAAAGGGGGCAGCAAAGCCTGGGCCGAGTCAGCGGACGCCATTGTCCAAATATTTTAAAGTTTCTGGTCCCCGTGTGGTGGTTGAGCAAATGGAACCTGACGTACTCATGGACATCATGACTTCCTCCCAGACCTCTACTGTGAGCACCACTCCAAGCAGTAGCAGCAGCAGCCAACATCCCACGCTTGTTGTGACATCCACCCCAGCACCCACTGGTCAGCAGCCCTCCCAGGATGACAGCGTTCTGTCCCTCAGTCCGGCATCTGGGAACCTGCTGATGCAAGAAGCACAGGACTTACTGGGGACTGATGTGGCAGAGATTGAGATCGGGCCACAATCACAAGCGTTGTTGAGTTCTGGTGATGAAGAAGAGGGGTCTGTGTCTGGGGATGTAGGGACAGAAGAGGAGGCGGGGGAGTCAGAGGAAGAGCTGGATTATGATGATGCTGCTGATGATGACGTTGTGGACCCTAACTATGTGCAGCCTGCTGAGTCCGTGGAAGAATGGTCAGAGCAGGATGACGAGTCACCTCGGCCTAGGCAAGGATATCGCCATATGTCAGGCAGGGGCAGGGGCATCGGCAGCAGTGGGCGTGGAGGAAGTAGACAGGACACTGCTTCAGCCGGCACCACCACCATGCAACCCCCGGCAACTACTACCACACATTGCTCCGCTGCACCCTCTGCTAGTGGGGGCCGCAGTAAATTAAAGTCACCAGTGTGGGATTGCTTTGAG
Organism: Hyperolius riggenbachi; assembly: GCF_040937935.1. Lineage (NCBI taxonomy): Eukaryota > Metazoa > Chordata > Amphibia > Anura > Hyperoliidae > Hyperolius > Hyperolius riggenbachi. Next base: position 53,760,759 of record NC_090646.1, read on the forward strand.
GAATGTACTGATGACAAAAGGTATGCGGTGTGCAGGTTATGCAGCAAAAGATTGAGCCGTGGGAAAAGTCTGAGCAAGATGGGTACCTCATCCCTCCAGGGCCACCTGAGAAGCCGCCACTGCCGCGAGTATGCAGACTTTAAGAGGAAGCAGGCACTGCTGGCAGGGGTTCCTGAGAGCAGAAGGCCCACCAGCGCAGCAGCATCCTCCCTCCCTCAGGGTCGTGAATCCCCCACAGCAGCAGCAGCAGTAGTAGCACGCAAGCGCTCTTCCACCTCGGCTGCTCAGGACACAGACATTGAGGCTGGCAGCCAGTGTTCGTCTCTCTCCTCTGTCTCCCCTGCATCCCAGTGTCGTCAGACCCTGCTGAGCGACACCTTTCAGGGTCTGACCAAGCCTCTGCCTCCAAGCCACAGGCGGATCCGCAAACTAAATGGCTTGCTGGCCCGGGCCATGGCATCACAGCTGCTTCCCTACTCCCTGGTGCAGGAGGGGAGCGCCATGCGGACGCTGCTCCAATTTGGCATCCCCGAGTGGCAAGTCCCCAGTCGCCACTATTTCAGCAGGAGCGCGATCCCAGCACTCCACAAGTTTGCGGTGGAAAACATGGCCCGTTCCCTGGACTACTCTGTGGGCAAGCGGGTCCACGTGACCATGGACTCGTGGAGTAGCAGATTTGGGACAGGTCGCTACCTGTCCTTTACGGCCCACTGGGTGACACTGATGGAAGGGAGGGAGGACAAGAGCGCATCAGCCCAGCTAGTGGTGCCACCACACGGGATCAGGGGGGATGCAGAAGGGTCCTGTCACGACACTCCCTCAGCACCCGGAAAGCAAGCCCGCCTCGGCAGCAGCAGCGCCAAGCCTCGGCACTGCCAAGCCCTTTTAAAATTGGTGACCCTGGGGAAGGAGAGGCTTACGGCCACCAACGTCCTGGCCGCCCTCAGGAAGCAGGAGCGGAGGTGGCTGACCCCCAGAGGCCTGGAAGTGGGGTATGTGGCAGCCGATAACGGGGCCAACCTGGTGGCAGCAGTGCAGCAGGGAAACCTCCAGCACATCCCCTGCTTGGCCCACGTGCTCAATCTTGTGGTGCAGCGCTTCTTGCGCACCTACCAGGGGATGAGCGAGCTGCTGCAGGATGCCCGGGCGGTGGTACGCTTTTTCCGCCTGTCAGCCACTGCCTCTGCACTCTTGTCCACCTTACAGCAGCAGTATGGAAGGCCACAACACCGGATGATCATCGACATGCCAGTTCGCTGGAATTCGACTCTGGCCATGTTGGAGCGGCTGTGTCAGCACAGGCTGGCTCTTAGGGCCTACATGCTAGACCCAAGTGTCCCCAGCAACCAGCAAGTCCCCATGATTACTGCCACTCAGTGGACACTGATGCAGCAAGTATGCCTGGTGCTGAGTCCCTTCTTGGAGGCAACCAAGATGGTCAGTGAGGAGCGGGCCTCTGTGTGCCAGTGGGTGCCCTTGGTTTGTCTACTGGAGCAGGCAATGGACAATTTAATTGAGCGTGGGGATGAAGCCCTGAGGCAGTTGGAAGAACAGGAGCAGATGGCAGCACAGTCCAGCTCAGAGGCGGGCTCACAGCAGGTAGTGGAAGAGTTGGAGGTTCCTAACCTGAATGAGGAGGAGGAGGAGGAGCAGAGTGCAGCAGGCGTTGTACAAGGATGGCGGTTTGAGGAGGACAACGACATGGCACAGGAAGAGGACAGGCATGCGTTATGGGACAATGGCGAGGACGAGGGAGATCTTGCTGGCAGGGCCCACTTGTTTCCCATGGCTGTGCACATGTTGCGCTGCCTTCGCAGGGACCCCCGGGTGATCCAGATGCGTTCAAGGGAGGACATCTGGATTACCTTGATGCTTGATCCCCGTCTGAAGGGGAAGCTGGGAGACTTAATGACGCCATCCACCACCGAGCAACGCACAAGGGAGTTGAAGGAGGCCCTTGTGCGCAGACTACTGGAAGCATTCCCCCAGCCTTCCACCCCCACTGTAACTGCTCTGCCAAGCCAGCAAGAGGTGCCTGCCATTGCCACTAGCAGCACAACAACAACCACCAGCAGCAGCAGCAGCAACTGGCGCCCCGGAGACCTGAAGAGCCTAATCAAGAGCCTGTATGCAGTGCAGCAGCCCAGAACAGAGGTGCCCGCCACAGCATCCACCACCAACCAGCACAAGCAACGACTGACCACCATGGTGTCTGACTATATGGGGTCATCCAGCGGGCTCAATGACACCGACAGCCCCGTGGACCCCTTGGAGTACTGGGTCAAGAGACTGGACATCTGGAGCGAGCTTTCCCAGTACGCCCTGGAACTCCTATCCTGCCCTCCTTCCAGTGTCCTCTCAGAGAGATGCTTTAGTGCGGCCGGTGGCGTGGTCACAGAGAAGCGCTCTCGGCTCTCCCACGCCTCTGTGGACAAACTCACCTTCCTGAAAATCAACCAGGCTTGGGTGGAAGGTGAGTTTCTGGCCCCTATTGTCGGACACAGGGGGACATGAAGTGGCTGCTGCATGTGCTGTTGTTAACTATGCCTGCCTTTATAAAGACATTTACTACCTGCCTAGTGCCTACCTTGGTTAATTTTTTGGTGTTATGGTACTACTACCAGTAAGTTGCCATGGTCCTCCTTCTGAGCTGCTGAACTGACCGCCCGCTTTGTCCTCCTGACTCAGTCGCTACTACACTCTGCGTTCACACTGCCCGGGTCACCGGGTGCATTTAATTTTTTGGCCAGCACTATGACGCTGTGCTACTACTACTGTGCTGCTGCTGCTGAACTGACCGCCCGCTTTGTCCTCCTGACTCAGTCGCTACTACACTCTGCGTTCACACTGCCCGGGTCACCGGGTGCATTTAATTTTTTGGCCAGCACTATGACGCTGTGCTACTACTACTGTGCTGCTGCTGCTGAACTGACCGCCCGCTTTGTCTTCCTGACTCAGTCGCTACTACACTCTGCGTTCACACTGCCCGGGTCGCCGGGTGCATTTAATTTTTTGGCCAGCACTATGACGCTGTGCTACTACTACTGTGCTGCTGCTGCTGCTGAACTGACCGCCCGCTTTGTCCTCCTGACTCAGTCGCTACTACACTCTGCGTTCACACTGCCCGGGTCGCCGGGTGCATTTAATTTTTTGGCCAGCACTATGACGCTGTGCTACTACTACTGTGCTGCTGCTGCTGCTGAACTGACCGCCCGCTTTGTCCTCCTGACTCAGTCGCTACTACACTCTGCGTTCACACTGCCCGGGTCACCGGGTGCATTTAATTTTTTGGCCAGCACTATGACGCTGTGCTGCTACTACTACCACCAGTATGTTGCCGTGGTCCTTCTGTGCTGCTGAACTGACCGCCCGCATAGTCCTTCTCCTGACTCAGTCGCTACCACCACTGCACTCTGCGTTCACACTGCCCGTGTCCACTGACAACTCTGCTGCGATGTCATTGCTAATTGCTGCAAAAAAAAAAAAAAAAAAAAAAAATTACAAAAACCTCTCTGGAGCCTTTTTGCCGTCAGCCACTCATCCTCCTCCAGCGGTACCTTCGCCGCCAAGTGCCATTGGAACTCGCCTTCACCTCTTTGACTGCTTAACGGCGCGTATATCCCTTTTTAAAACCACTTATTACCAATTAATAGCCCCATTTAAAGTGTTGATTTCACTTTAAAATCCATTTTCTCTCGAAAAAAATTTTTGGGGGGAATTTTTTATGTTGAAGTTATGTTGCCCCTTATAACCTCGATAATCCATGCTATTTGGGGGACTGTAGCATGTATGGGGGCTTTGTTATTAACATTAAAAGAAAATCCGCCTCCGGGCGTGAATCCGCGCGTGATTACGCCATTCACGGGAAAAAATCCGCGTGGTTGCGTGGACGCGGACGAAAATCCGCATGCGGCGGGGCCGAATGCGGATTTTTTTTTGCAACCACGCGGATTTCCGAATTCGTGGATGAGGCACATCCGAGCATCCCTGTTGCCAGCTGCCGGCAGCACCCCAGTTTGTGGTTTAATCAATTGCCATGAATCAGTGGCATACGAACAGGCTGGTGGCAGAAACAATCCGCTCCGGGTGTCACCATGGCAGGGGATAAAACTGGAAACCTCCCGCAGCCGCCCGAATGCAGAGTATTGTGAGCGTAAGGAAGCTGCGACATGCCATTAACTCACCTGATAAACTGTCAGAGTCCAGTGATGTCCAACCTCCTCTCAGCCCTCAGCTCTCCCCCTAGTACTGGTCTGTCTTCCTGTATGCATGTAATAACGGGATGCAGGAAGATCCGCCAGGCGCTAGGAGAAGCACTTGTTCCACCCCCGGAGAACGCATCGTGGACTCCGGGGGTGGAACAAGTGAGTTAATAGCATGCCACAGCTTCCTTCTGCTCACAATACTCTGCACTGCAGTACTTATACTGGGGGCAACTACTCCGGGCTACCAATGCTGGGGGCTACTATTCCACACTACCTATTCTGGGGGCAATTATTCAAGGCTATCTATACTTGGGGCAACTATTCCACACTGCCCACACACTTGTGGTAACTATTCCAGGCTACCTGTACTGTGGGAAACCACTCCAGGCTACCTATACTGGGGGCAACTATTCCAGGCTGCCAATACTGGGGCAACTATTCCAAGCTACCTATAATCAGGGCAACTATTCCAGGCTACTTATACTGGGGGGGGGGGGGGCTATACTTTAGCATGCCATGCTTAGCACAGCACACTCACCCCTTTCCTTTTTTTTTGGACAGGGGGGGTGTCATTTAATACCCAGTACCATGTGTCTAATGCCCTAGGTAGGCCACTACCATGAATAAGAGACTGTAAGCTGAGGAGAGATATTATTTAAGAGTTTGTTCCTTTGAAGTTTTCACCAGAATATGCTGCTCAGCCAGGAGCCGAAAAATGGGCAGGTATAACAATCAATCCGAAACGGCTGTCCCGGCAAATGTGTACCAGGCCTTATTTTGTAAACTTACTGCCAATGGGGGATATTTATCAATGCATTACTGACAGTTTTTTCTTCTTAATCTGTTTTAACCAGCAGGGAGAACAGTTCTGCATGATAATAAGAACCTTCTTAAATCCTAGGTAATAGTGGCAATTTAGCATGAATTTCAAGAGCTGCACTACAATTAAGAAAAGTGCAAATCCATCCCTAAACTGGCACAGATTAAGAAGTGCTTGATATCAGTTCTACAGATGTAGAACTGCTGGCTAGACATGATTGCAGTGTGCAGGCTAGACATGATTGCAGAGTGCAGACTAGACATGATTTGTGATGTGCTCCTCCCCCCTGCTGAATTCCTCCTCACCGCCTGTTGCTATCAATAGGGCAGGTGTGTTGGTTACCTCAGCAACAGCAATTACCCTCACACACTGTACTGTCTGAGAGACCTCCCTAGCTCCTCCTATTATACAACAGTTTTAGGAGGAATCTGCACTAGCTAATGATTTCTTAAGATGCCTGAGACAGTTCTGCATGGATTTCTAAAAACCTACTAATATTTTGTCTCAGACACTCTTCATAAATCTGGCCCACTGTAACCAGCTTTAATGTGTAATCATTTCACAATGAACAGGGCCCTTTCTACCATTCAGGCAAAAGGGGCAGGCAACCCTCCCCCACGCACTTGCTGGCAGACCATTCCATGTGTACTGCCAACTTGTGCTCCCCAGGGCTTCTGCAATTTTTTTGGCAGGATTGCAATTCACCTTTCTTGTCACTCTGCTCTGTCCATGCCCCCATCTTCATCCCCAGTGGCTGCTTCTTCTCCATGACCTGTAGCATCTCATTATCCATGACATGCGCCAGGTCAATGAGAAGAGGCAGGCAGTGGGACAAAGACAGGGAGCGTGGACCAGATAGGACATGTTAGAAAGTTGCTTAGGTGTTCTAGGTCTAGAAACTGCCCCAATCCTGGTAATGAGATTGCGCTTTTTATAACACAAACCAGTCAGCCACATATCATAGCTAAACTATTAATTTTATCTGGAGTTCAGCTTGAAAAAAGATGAGCAGTTCACAGCATCAGCGCCCCATTACAAAAGATGAAAATCCCGTTAATTCCAACAAATCTCAGTGTTGACCATTTTGGAGGGGAGCAGCTGAAAGGTCCTCGCCCCGATATGGTAAAAGCAGATGTTCGCCTTCTGTTTTGATGTGTGCTATTCTAATCTTTCTTTTTTTTTAAAGCACAACATTCTTCAATTTAAAATGTTTAAGATGTTCCCCCCATCAAGATGATCATCTGCTTGCCTTTAATGTGGTCCAGGTGATGCGGAACCACCGCCAGCAGAGTCCTCCCCACATCCCCGGATGGCCTGTGTCCTCCTGGCGTTCTAGACATGACTTAAAGGATGAGCGCGTGTCCTGATCTGCCCCCGTAACGTGAACATGTGGCTGACTCCAGTGCCACCGAGGTTGAGATGCGTTATGGGACCACCTATAGAGAGACACCGAGAACTCAGCACAGAAGAGGAGGAATTTCAGGGAATTCGATCTCAGACAGCCAAGGGAAACAGCTTCATTCTTTTCCTGGAGGAGTCCAAAGATCACTATTATAAAATGTTCACCACAAAAGTCAGCAAAGCTTTTAAACTTATATTGAGGACCATCGGTCTTTAGACCCACCATGAAATCCAGAGACGGCTCTATGCTCCTCTCAAGGCAAGCCTGTTACTAGCCTGGGCAATAGAAACCGAGCAATGGGGCATCACAGGTTATTGTCAGGGAAAACTGCAAGTCAAAGTAATCAGTCATTCCAGATGTACAGACATAGCCGGCCTTTGACCTGTGCGACCAGAGCGGTCGCTCAGGGCGCCGGCTTCCAAGGGGGCGCCTATAGCTGGCTACCTTTACTGAGGGCACCAACACATGGCTACCTATACTGGAGGCACCAATACCTGGCTACCTATGGGGGCGAGGGAGACCTTCAATTGACTTCCTATACTGAGGGCGCCTATGCTTGGCAACCTATATTGAGGGCACCTACACATGAGATCCTATACTGAGGGCACCTATACTGAGTCTGAGGGCATTTTTTTTGGGGGGGGGGGGGGGCGCGCACTGCGGCTATGCCACATGGTGCAAATTGTCGTTGCTGTGCTATCATTCATAACTGTCCCACTGATTGTTTTTATTAATATTCCTGAAAGGTTCTAGCCAGGGCCGGTCCGCCCATGAGGCGGGGTGAAACTTTTGCCTCAGGCGGCACTTCTGGGGGAGCGACACCCACCCATCCGTGGGTGTGGGGGCCGCCCGAGCTGGAGAGGATAGTGGGCAGGAAGGGGGTATTGGGCCTAGCAGCGGGGAGGGGGGTTGGACCCCCCCTCCCTCACCTGGGTCCCCCGCCCTTCGCTCCCCTCCAGCTTTAAAAAGTTAAGTTGCCGCCGCTATTGTAAGAGGCACGGGCGGGGATCACTCACCTCTTCCGCGTTCCAGCGTGCGCTCCACTGACGTCACTTCCTGCTACGCCGCCCACTGTATTGTAAGTGGACAGAGTACAGGAAGTGACGTCAGTGGAGCGCACGTTGGAACGTGGAAAAGGTGAGTGATCCCCCCCTGTGCCTCTTACAATAGCTGCCGCAACATAACTTTTTAAAGCTGGAGGGGAGCGGAGGACAGGGGACCCAGGCGAGGGAGGGGGGGTTCGACCCCCCTCCCCGCCGCTAGGCCCAATACCCCCTTCCTGCCCACTATCCCCTACAGCTCGGCGGCCCCTTACACCCACAGCTTGGGGGGGGGGGGGGCGGCGATTTCTTTAAAGTTTGCCTCAGGCAGCTAAAAAGTCTAGGGCCGGGCCTGGTTCTAGCCTTCATTTTTAAGTATATTCAGGATAATGCACTCTTTCCATCCATTCGTGGCTATTAATAGTATTTTTTCTATTATACATATGTGATGTGTCACAGAGATCTGAGCATTTGGCGTGATGTGTCACGACGTCAAAAAGGTTGGGAACCACTGTCCTAGGAGATATCTCAGGAGAAATGGTGAATTGCATATTGACGCGCGTGTGTGTACGTGGGAAGAGGATGAGGGGGGGGGGGGGGGGGGCCAAAAAAAAAATCAGGTGTCGCTCAGGGCGCTGTGAAATCTTATGCCGGCCCTGTGTACAGACAGTGGTGTAACTACAAATCGTGGGGCAGCGAAACTTTGGTGCCCCCCCCCCAATGTTTACACCCCATTAACTCGCCTCCACTTGGTGCTTTTCATGGCCTGGGGGCCCATCTCACAGGGTCCCAACAAGTGTGGCCACCATGATCTTCACACCCATAACAAGTGTAGCCACAAAACACCTGATCTGAGGAATAATCCCCGAAGGAAGGGAAGATTACCAGCTCTGCGCACCCGTGTGATCAAAGGAGCTGCTCCCCTCTAGTTACGCCCCTGCGTACAGCTCTTATTCAATTCCCTTTTTCTCCTGAGTTTTCTCCTAGGAGATAATTTTTCATCATCTGTTAAAAATAACGTTTTAGTATTTTCTTGCTAGCTGGTGGCTTAAAGGGAAGGTCCAAGCAAAAAAAAAAAAATGAGTTTCACTTACCTGGGGCTTCTACCAGCCCCATGCAGCCATCCTGTGCCCTCGTAGTCACTCACTACTGCTCCAGTCCCCCGCTGGCAGCTTTCTGACCTCGGAGGTCAGGGCCGAATTGCATACATTTTTACACATTCCTGCTAGTGCAGGAACATTAACACCTACATTTTTACGTGTTAGTGGTGCAATGCGTAAATTTTTGTTCCTGCACTAGCTGGAATGCGTAAAAATGTATGCAATGTGGCCCTGACCTCCGAGGTCAGAAAGCTGCCAGCGGGGGACTGGAGCAGCAGTGAGGGACTACAAGGGCACAGGATGGCTGCATGGGGCTGGTAGAAGCCCCAGGTAAGTGAAACTCATTTTTTTTTTTTGCTTGAACCTTCCCTTTAACCTCCTTAGCGGTATGCCTGACACTGTGTCGGGCATACCGCTCTCTGTCCTCAGGAGTGCTCCAGGATGAATTATTTTGCTGTAATAGCTGAAAAACCTTTAGCTAGCACTAGGCTAGCTAGTAAAAGTGTCCGGCACCCCCCGATCTCCACGCTTATACATTACCCAGCCTGGATCCAGCAATCGCGCAGCCTCCCTGCACAGCTCCGGTCTCTTTATGGCGAGGATCGGGTTTGCGCATGACGTAGGCGACGTCATGACGTCACGTGCGATCCTTCCCATAGTGAGAACCGGAGCTGTCTGGGGAGGCTGCGCCGATCGCTGGAGCCAGGCTGGGTAATGTATAAACTGGCTGGATCGGGGGATTGGGGGGTACCGGACACCTTTTCTAGCTAGCCTAGTGCTAGCTAAAGGTTTTGCAGCTATTACAGCCAAATCATTCATCCTGGGGCACAAAGTAACAGAACCTCCTGAGCGGCGTAACGCTCAGGAGGTTAAAAGGCATTTTAGTGCTAAGGTGTAAAAATATCACCTAGGAGAAAACATGGGAGAAAAGTACATTGAATATAGGCCACAGACTGCTGGGCCTTTCCTCTGAAAATGTAGAGGCCTGCCATTTCCATCTATCATGGAAATGGCTGGATAGTGTACTTAAGGGCTCTGCCTCTGACACAGGAGTCCAGGTTTTGAATCTCAGCTCTTACTGTTCAGTAAACTAGCACATAATACAGTGAGTGAGGAGAGCTTGGGAAAGACTCCCTAAAACTGCTACTGCCTATAGAGTGCGTCCTAGTGGCTGCAGCTCTGGCACTTTTCTGGCACTTCTGTGTCTATCAATCTTGCTTAGGAGAAAAAGTAGTCTTCACACTCAAATCTGATTGGTCAAGAATATAGAATGCTGTCCTAACAACCGTGCCTCCGCGTTCAATATCCAAGTTTCCCAGTAGCACTTTCAAAGCAGAGAATGTGTAGTCACCAGTGTGATGCATCGGTTTATTCCAAAACTGACTGACACAACATCACAGAGAGGGTGGGGCTACGTAACAATATACAGCAATATATAGATGTAGGAAGTAGTTTCTGATGCTGAAACCAGGAAAATTAGAGTAAAAGTGGGTATTCTAAATAATTGACTGCATTCTACTATATGTCACTAAAGGGCCTCTTTAATGTTTAGTTAATGGATGACTAGGCGATGCAGTGATTTTATAAGTTATTTTTTACATACTAGTTATGAACACTGATGTTTGTGCTTAATAGTACACACAGCAGATGTATATATAGTTCTAACAGATCTATGAAAAAGGAGGCGAGTTCCATGTTTGTAGTGTACTTAGGCGCAAACCCAACATAAAGGTCAACTTTCATTATGACTCCTCTTTACTAAAATGGCAACGCTGATATTTTTGCAGTTTTATGCTAGCAGTAGGACTATTATAATCATATTTGTGTTTCTTTATTTCCTGGCTTAGCGTTTTAGCTGCTGTAGACCGCCAAAGGTTTCCCCTTACCGCTTCTTGTCCCGCTTGCTAGATCGCTTGTCAATAAACAGGCAATCATCACTTCATCAGAGCGGCCGTAGCTCAGTTTGTGTGTCTCCCGTGACGTGGACCCGCGCTCCCCGTAGCCGCGTGTTTATTAAACTCCTGAAAAATTAAATGCTCGGGGCATTGGAGGATACTACTGGGGCTTGCAGGATAAATCTCTGGAAAATGTAATTAAATGAATAGGTGGATCCCGTTCCAGAAGATTGAAAGAACATAATTCGGATAATGTGGGAAGACGCCTGGGTGTCTTGTTTGAAGAGTTTAAGAAATTTTGAGGCATTGGACGAAATTTTTCCATCAATAAGAAGACAGGGATAATTATAGATCCCGTGACGATATCGAGCCATGATTGTGGGTTTATAAGCTGTCTCCAGTGGATGTGTAACTGGTTTTCTGAGGTTCAGATGACGAAAGGAGATAAGTGATGAGTGATGAGGTCATATGTTTGAGGAACAACCAATTTATATCATTCTATCACCTTACAAAGTCCAACCTCGGTTAGAGTATGCACATCAGCAGTCAACAGCTATTCTTGTGTTGGCTGCCAGTGTATTGAATCAATAAATACTTCATAATGAATATAGCGATGTGCTACCCTGAACCTGGAAATTTGAGATGGCCTGGAGGTTTGGGTTCCCCATAGGGCCCATGTTAATTACAGCTATGCAAAGGGAAATTTGTGCATCGGAAAATCCCAGTAAAATTGTGGGTCCCAGGGCCGCCTGCTATACAAACTTCGGCAGCCAAACTTCCCTTTATAGCCACAATTAACATGGGTACCTATGGCGTGCCTCCTTGGGAGCCATATCACTCTGTCCCTCTTTGTTCTTCAATTGTCCCTATTTCAAAACTGATGTACAGATTTGTGTAAATATATGTCATTTATCTACCAAAAAATGTGTTTAACTGACTCTAAACTTTATTCCCATCAATTACATTGATATATTTCTTATATTCAAATGTTACAATGAAGAAAAACTAACAATGATAAAAGGGAACAGTGTGGGTTAAAGGGAATCTGAATTGAAAATAAACTTATGATATATTGAATTGTATGTGTAGTACAGCTAAGAAATAGAACATTAGTAGCAAAGTTATGGGTCTCATATTGTTTCCAGTACAGGAAGAGTTAAGAGACTTCACTTGTTATCTTATTTGAGCTCTAATTTAGTCAGAGAGCAATGCTATTTCTAAAGCACTTAAAGTGGATCCGAGATGAACTTTTACTCATTGCATAATTGTGTTCCTTTCCTATTGTTTATAGGACATTCCTCAAGCCAAATACTTTTTTGCTTTTGTTTTAATACTCGAATTCCCTATAAACTAAATAAACCACGTCCCCCGGGTGTTCAGAGAGCCAAGGCACTTTCAGACAGTAGCAAGAGCTCATGGGAGCTCAGTCTGGGCAGGAGGAGGGGGAGGTGTTACTAGCCAGAGATTTCAGAGGCAGAGGGGAGGAGGGAGGAGGAGGGGGATTAGGTTTTTTTGCTCAAGATACAGATAAGCCTGCCTCTGTGTAATGTTTACAAACAACATGGCTGCTGTCATTGTATCACAGGAAGAAATAATCATATTCTATTAAAGCTGTTTGCAGCTAGATTTGCTGTGTAAACTATCTAAACTTTAGATAAGATATATAGACAAGTTACTTGTTATAGTTAGTTTTTCATCTCGGATCCGCTTTAAACATGAAAGAAATAGTGAAAGACAACTTCAGATAAGATTGTATTGCAGGGGAGTTCAAAAGGTCATTTGCACTGCTTTGTTTCACAGTTTAAAATACAAAGTGTAGTTTGTAAACTGAAAATATTAAAAAATGATGCAATGTTATAAAAAAAAAAAAAAAAAAAAGCTGTATAACTAAAAATAAAAATACGAGACTCTTATAGTCTTATTCATCTCAAAAAGTTGGGAGGTCTGTTAAAAAGGGTGCCTCTTCATCTTTATTATAGACTATAGCAGACCATGTAAGGGCTTTGACAGCAACAGTGACAAGGGCGGAATATGCTATTGAAGTCATTACTCCAGTGCTACACTACTTCACCATGCACAGTGGTTTGATAGTTCAGTAAAATAACTAAAGAAAGAAAATCTTTTTATCCACCCTCAGCCGGCGCCCTTTTTTCCTGCTCCCAAAAAATCTCATGGTGTATTCCCAGCATAAGAGGTGTGACAGGTTCTCTTCGAGGGATATGTATTTACTGCTCTCCATCTCTAGATATGAAAGTACAGTGTCAGAAAATGCTGAGCACTCTCTAAATTATGGGTAACTGGAAACGTTCTTGGGCTATGGCCCATGTTACAGGAAAGAGATTTAACTACTACACCCTGGGGCGAAGCTGCTGCTCCAGCCCTGCAGAAGCGTTCCATCAGGGCAATGCCTTTAAAAGCCCCCTCTAGCCCCAGACGGATTATATATTATTGAAACAAGGAAAAAGAATTGCCCTTTGTCAAAGTCGTAAGCCCAACGGACTCGTAGCCGGGGCTTAGGATCTGGCCAAGCAAAAATAACAGAGGCGAATCAAAGGTTGGCCGCAGTCTCTGCAGCTAATTCACAGCTCTTCAGCAGCGCTCGTAACAAAGAGACATTATTCACGGCGCTGCTCCCGGTGAGAAAGTTCTGTAGAGTGTTTCCTTGGGAAGATCCCATACTAATACACTCCTCAGACCAGACTTTCCTCGTCCCCCATAATCCTCCATTACAGGACCTTTTTATTGGCCCACTGGAACATCAGTAGAGCTCTGGCACAACCACAAAAGAGCGATTCTAGCTTTAAGAGAGTTTTCTGTAAAATAGCATAGAGCAAGGTTTTATTGGCTTCAAGGCAATAGCTAATTTTGTTTTTATAATTTGCCTTTCTCACGGACTGCCCATTTGATGTGCAAAAATTTAGAAAAATAATTCTGTCCGGTGAGATGGTGTCTTGGCATTTAGACATTACTGCAGAAACATTGACCCATCAATAGTTCCTTCTTGTGGTCTGTAAGTGATGAGACTACCCTTCCCTTATCAGCCTTTCCTTGCCTTGGTATTGCTCACTCTTACCCTGGGTTTCCCTAAGGTTAAGTGGCTGGCACTCTTGCCTTGGTGGTAGTGTCCTTGAGGTTGATTCAAAAAAAGTATCTCAATAATTATCTCACCTTACTTGTTTTCCACCTCAACTATTCAAATCTAGAGATGGCCCGAACTATTCGCCAGCGAATAGTTCACGGTGAAAAATGCATGTATGGGTGGTGGTGATCAATGTACCACCTTCCCTCACTTGAACTCCTCCCCATAACTCTACTTTCAGTGAAATTGTCTGCGGCAGACCCCTAGTACCCCATACCATAAAGATTTCAAAAGAAAAATATGTTGTTTTATAATTTCAGACCACACTGGTCCTTTATATCCAGGTTCATTTTCCTTCATATTAACATTAGAAAATAAGAAATATATCAATCTAAAGGGTGGGAATAATGTTTAGAGTCAATCAAACACATTTTTCAGTAGATAAAATACACATATTTATATAGATCTGTACCAGGCTGTATCAGCCCTGAAAGAGACAAATGAGGAAGAAAGAGGGACAGAGGGGTGGGGTTTCCAAAGAGGGACTGTCCCTCCGAAACAGTGACATTTAGGAGCTATGAGTTTAGCAGTGCAACATGTTCCAGTACTCTTCTTTTTCAAAAACTCCAGGACAGGCACACTTGAGTTGGTTGTAAGGAGGAACTCCCCTACTGGGAAACTACATCTGCAGTAGTTCGTCCCACAACTATGAACCCTATATTCCCTGTGTTACCCCTTGTTGTGGTTAACTGAAGGAGGAGACTGTGTGTCACCTGACATTAGTCACAACAACTACACAAATGCTACAGGAAAATACTGCATGATTCGGGCAGAGCTGGATTTGTACATTTCACCGCCCAAGGTCCACTGTCACCAACCCCTCCCCAGTCCCACCATCCGCCTATCCTTTGTGCTCTCCCTGTTTTGTACTCCCTTCTCGTGCAGTGCTCCCCCCGTCCTGTGGTGAGCTCTACTGTTCCCCCGTCCTGTGCTCCTCCCTTTTCTGTGCTCCCCCATCCGTCCATCCTTTCACTGCTCCCTTTTTGCTCGGCACATGATTACACACAACGTGAGGAGCCGGAGATGCCGGGCACTAAAGCGAGAAGTGAGGTGTTGTATTGTCAGGCCGGTCACAGACTGGGTCTCTGATGGCTGCAGTTTGCACGTTTGGTAGTTTACCTACTTGAGTGTGACATCCTGCTGCCCACCCCTTGCTTCCTTGGTGATCTAGGCCCTAGGTTCTGAACGTGTGGTATGCGTACCCCAGGGGGTGTTTCTGATGGTTCCAGGGGGTACTCGGGCTTTATATATTTAACCAAGAATAACACATTTAGAGCTGTAGAAAATGATAAATCTTATTTAAAACAACACCAAATTAGAATTAAGCTAATTAAAAGCAATAGTAAATGCTTGGAAATTGTTTAGAACCAATTATCATGTACTACAATTAAATATATATTTGTCAAGAAGTACTTGTGATAATGTTTACTATGCTGGGGGTACTTGGTGTGAACAGGGTTTTAAAAGTGGGTACATACCAATAAAATGTTGGGAAACACTGCTCTAAGCTACAGCCTTTGTGGCCTTGTCTCAAATCCGGCCATGGATTTGTGACACAAACATAGCCCAAAATTCAAACATGACTTTGGCAAAAGATCATATCATGACTTAGCAACAGCATAAGGAGGAGACCAGCAAAGAAATGCTATAGCGTCGCCCAAGCTCTAGTCGTATCTTACAGGCTTTGGGCGGGAAGGCCAAACGGGATCCTTGTGGCCAGAGGCCTAAAATTAGATTGCAGATGATGCAGACTGAGGATGGATTGTGTGTCTGCAGCCCCTACAATGGCAGCGCTGAAGACAAATTGTTATTAATGTAACCTCAGTCTAAGGTAAACATTAGCATTTCGGCATTCTGCTGGGCTTCATGTCCGTGTTAGTATTGAGAGCGGTCCAAGGCAAGAGCAAATATTATTGTTTTCATTCATGGGTCACAAGGTCGAGTCAATCAAATGGATCATCCTGGAAGTATCTGAGGCTTGCTAGGAATGGACAACCGTCTGTGATAACTCATTGCAGACACACAATATACAGAAACTCAGGGCAAGCAGCTAAATATGCAGCTAATATATGTACTGCCTACTATGGTGTGTATGCACTAAGCTGCGTTAAGCAGCATTACGTGCGTAAAGTCAAAACTTTGCTAAATTTTTATTGCCTGTCTCCCCCCCCCCCCCCCCCCCCCCCAAAAAAAAAAACTTTGTACCCCTCTCCCCCAGAAACACACACACGCCAATTTTCGGTAGCCAAGAAGAATTGAGCAACCCTCATGTAGGTTGCCGCTCTTTATAGTCAGCCAGCGGGGACACCGAGGAGGACCGAAGCTGCGGCGAGGGACTGACATGGCTGCTAGGGGCTGGAAGATCCAAGTGAGTAAAAATAGATTAGAAGCATCGCCTCGTGAGTCCATTAAGAAGTCACTCTCTGTAGATAGGAAGAGAGGGGTAACAACCCTCCACCAAGGGTGGAGATAGTTGCAGATAATAGTAAAACAGAGGCGCCAAGTAGGATAATCTATATATATAAAATCGGATGTATGTATGTATGTGTGTGTGTGTGTGTGTGTGTATGTTCCGCGATCACGCGAAAACGCCTTGACCGATTTGAACAAAACTTGGTACACAGATCCCTTACTACCTGGGATGATATGTTCTGAGCGTCTCGCGGCCCCCCTGCACACGTGGGCGGAGCTACAAACAGCGAATCAGATTTCACCCATTCAAGTCAATGGAAAAAATGTAAAAGGCTGCCATTCTGCCAGTAATCAAGCCAGAGTCCCAACACTTGGCACAGTGGGTCACTTGGTGACCGAGGTTACAAATCTAGGAAAAGTGGGCGGAGCATAAAACAGCCAATCAAATTTCAGCCGTTCATTTTCAATGGGAAAATGTAAACTGCAACCAGTCTTACACTGTTAATCGCAGGGTTCTCAAACTTGCCACACTTGGTCACTGGGTGAATGAGATTAAGATTCAAGAAAGTGGGTGGAGCCTTAAAAAGCCAATCAAAATTCACCTATTGATTTTCAAGGGGAATATTTAAACTGCTGTCATTCTTACACTGTTAATGGCAGAGGCTTCAAACTTCCTACAGTGTGTCTTTGGGTAACTGGGGTCCAAATTCACTAAAGGGGCAGGGACACAAACAGCCAATCAGATTTCTTTGGTGGATAAACTGCTTCCATTCACACATTTTTGATGCCAGGAACCTGAAAGCTCACAAACTTGGTCATTGAGTGACTGTGTGTCCAGGTTACAAAAAATGGGCGGAGCCAAAAACAAATTTGACTAGGAAAATATAAACTGTAGGCATTCTTACACCGTTAATGGCAGGGTTCTCAAACTTTGCACAGTTGGTCACTGGGTGAATGAGATTAAGAATTGGGAAGGGAGGTGGAGCTTACAACAGCCAATAGACATTCACCTTTCGATTTTCAAAGGGAATATTTAAGCTGCTACCATTCTTATACTGTTAATAGCAGATGCCTCAAACCTGGTACAGTCGGTCACTGGGTGATTAGGGTTCAAATTCAGAAAGGGGGCGGAGCCACAAACAGCCAATCAGATTTGTTTATTTTTCAATGGGAATATACAAAGTATTGATACCAAGGACCCCAAAGCTGATAAACTTGATAGAGTGACTGTATGTCAAGGTCAGAAAAATTGTGCGGTGCCAACAACTTAATTTTTTACATGGCAGGGTTCCCAAACTTGACACAATTGGCCACTGGGTGACTGGGATTAATATTCAGAAATGTGGGTGGAGCCTAAAAACAGCCAATCAAAATGTACCTATTGATTTTCAAGGGGGAACATTTACATTACATTTTACTCTGTCTAATCTGGGCTGCGTGTGTGTTGCAATACACCAAGCGTCACATGCTAATCATGTGACGCTTGGTGTAATGGAGCGCACACGCAGCCCAGATTAGACGGAGAGGACAGCGTGCTTCTGAGCCGAAAGCTATGCGCCGGCCAGAAGTGAAGAGGGAAGAAATATGTTCAGGTCAAGGGTCAAGCAAGTCGCCGGGACACCGGCATGAATAGTGCACGAACAGCGGCAGACGGAGGGGGCAGGAGGAGGTCACAGTATGTACTTTTGACCCCCCCCCCCCCCACACTGGAGTTTTCTGTTTATTCAGCTGTGGTATCCTTTAATGGCAGAGGTCTCAAACCTGATACAGTCAGTTCTTGGGTGACTGGGGTCCAAATTCACTAAAGTGGGTTGAGCCACAAACAGCCAATCAGATTTTTTTAATTGATTTCAGCCATTCTGTTATTGGCAGGGTTCTCAAACTTGACACAGTTTGCCACTGGGTGACTGGGACTAATATTCAGGAAAGTGGGTGTAGCCTACAACAGCCAATCAAAATTCACCTTTTGATTTTCAAGGGGAATAATTACATTGCTGCTATTCATACACTCTTAATGGCAGAGGCCTCAAATCTGGTACAGTCAGTCACTGGGAGACTGGGGTTTAAATTCTGAAAAG
Source organism: Hyperolius riggenbachi (assembly GCF_040937935.1). Taxonomy (NCBI): domain Eukaryota; kingdom Metazoa; phylum Chordata; class Amphibia; order Anura; family Hyperoliidae; genus Hyperolius; species Hyperolius riggenbachi. Next base: position 53,778,850 of record NC_090646.1, read on the forward strand.
GGAGTGGGCCAAAAACAGCCAATCAGATTTGTTTAATTTCAATGGTAACATGCAACTTATTGATGCCAAAGACCACAAAGCTCATAAACTTGGTCAGTGAGTGACTGTATGTCAAGGTTAGTGGGCAGAGCCAAAAACAACTTTTTACATGGGAAAATATAAATTGCAGCTATTCTTACACTGTTAATGGCAGGGATCTCAAACTTGACACAGTTGGTCACTCGGGGACTAGGTTTAATATACGGAAAAGTAGGTGGAGCCTACAAGAGCCAATCAAAATTCACCTATTGATTTTCAAGGGGAATATTGAAACTGCTGTCATTCTTACACTGTTAATGGCAGAGGCCTCAAACCTGCTACAGTCGATCATCAAGTGACTGTGGTTCAAATTCACTAAAGGGGTGGAGCCACAAAAATCCAATCAGATTTGCTTTTTTTGGATAAACTGCTTCCATTCACACAATTTTGATGCCTGGAACCCAAAAGCTCACAAACTTGGTTGACTGTGTGTCACGGTTACAAAAAGTAGGTGGAGTCAAAAACAGATTTTCTGGGAAATTGTAAACTGCAGTCCTTTTTCACTGTTAATGGCAGGGTTCTCAAACTTTGCACAATTGGTTACTGGGTGACTGGGATTAAGATTCATAAAAGTGGGTGGAGCCTAAAAAAGCCAATCAAAATCACCTGTTGATTTTCAAGGGGAATATTAAAATTTCTGCCATTCTTGCACTGTTAATGGCACAAGCCTCAAACCTGGTACAGTTAGTCATTGGGGTTCAAATTCAGAAAATGGGGACAGAGCCACAAACCGTTTCATTTCTTGGAAAATACAAATTATTGATGCCAAGGACCCCAAAGCTCATAAACTTGGTACTTGAGTGACTGTATGTCCAGGTGACAAAAAGAAGGCAGAGCCAAAACCAAATTTCACTGGGAAAATGTAGACTGCGGGCCTTCTTACACTGTTAATGGCAGGGTTCCCAAGCTTTGCCTAGATGGTCACTGGGTGACTGAGATTAATATTCAGGGAAGTGGGTGGAGCATATAATAGCCAATCAAAATTCACCTGTCGATTTTCAAGGGGAATATTTAAATTGCTGCCATTTTTACACTGGTAATAGCAGATGCCTCAAACCTACTACAGTTGGTCATTGGGTGACTGGGGTTCACATGCTGGAGAGGAGCAGAGCCACAAGCAGCCAATCTGATTTGTTTAATTTCTATGGGAATATACAAATTATTGATGCTAAAGACCCCAAAGCTCACAAACTTGGTCATTGAGTGTTTGTGCGTTAGGGTTAGAAGAAGTGGGCGGAACCAACACCTGTCAAATACATACCCGGGCAATGCCGGGTCATCAGTGGGTGGAGACAAATACAAATTTCACTGGGAAAATGTAAACTGCAGCCATTCTTACACTGTTAATTGGAGGGTTCTTAAACTTTGCACTGTTGTTCACTCAGTGAATGGGATTAATATTCAGAAAAGTGGGTGGAGCCTACAATAGTGTATAAAGCTTCACCTATTGCTTTTCAAGTGAAATATTTAATTGCTACCATTCTTGCACTGTTAATGGCACAGGCCTCAAACCTGGTACAGTTGGTCATTGGGTGACTGGGGTTCAAATTCAGAAAAGGGGGTGGAGCCACAAACAACCCATCAGATTTTTTAATTTCAATACAAATTATTGATGCCAAAGACCACAAAGCTCACAAACTTGGTCATTGATTAATTGTTAGGGTTAGAAAAAGTGGGTGGAGCCGATACCAGCCAAATATATTCCCGGGCAATGCCGGGCAATCAGCTAGTATACACTAAAAACAGTTTAAAAACAGAAGGTAGTGGTGGACTTAACTCCCCATTGTTGACTCGAAGTGTCAAATTCAGGTAAAAAATGTTATCGTACACTCCACAATGCGACGCGTTTCGCAGGTGTGACCTGCTTCATCAGGCAGTATAAATGAGTAGCTTAGATCCGGCTACCCTCATGGATCAGTTAGTATGCTTTTTTTAAAAAAAATTAGTATGCTTTTTTTTATTTCATGTCTGGCTGTATGAGGAAAAAAAATTGTGTTTATCAGCTAGTATACTGCACAGGTGGCTATTATTTAAATATGCAATGTGAAAAATGCATTCATATGCGTAAAAACATTCACGTCCGAAATTACGTGTAAACTATGTTAGCATGCTTAATTACGGTTAGTGATTACGTTTCCATGCAAAAAATTTTACACGGAATTCACAAATGTCATATTATGATTACGATGCGTAATTACGTATGGGTGTAATTTTAGCCCACCACTATTAATGGGTACAATTGCATAAACCTTTAAATTAAAAAATATACAGTGGCTTGCAAAAGTATTCGGCCCCCTTGAAGTTTTCCACATTTTGTCACATTAGTGCCACAAACATGCATCAATTTTATTGGAATTCCACATGAAAGACCAATACAAAGTGGTGTACATGAGAGAAGTGGATCGAAAATCATACATCATTCCAAACATTTTTTTACAAATAAACAACTGCAAAGTGGGGTGTGCGTAATTATTTGGCCCCCTGAGTCAATACTTTGTAGACCCACCTTTTGCTGCAATTACAGCTGCCAGTCTATTAGGGTATGTCTCTACCAGCTTTGCACATCTAGAGACTGAAATCCTTGCCCATTCTTCTTTGCAAAACAGCTCCAGCTCAGTCAGATTAGATGGACAGCATTTGTGAAAAGAAGTTTTCAGATCTTGCCACAGATTCTCGATTGGATTTAGATCTGGACTTTGACTGGGCCTTTCTAACACATAGATATGTTTTGTTTTAAACCATTCCATTGTTGCCTTGTCTTGGTAGGTTTACAGTTGTGCCATACTCCTTCCATTTCTGAATGATCGCTTGAACAGTGCTCCTTGGGATGTTCAAGGCTTTGGAAATCTTTTTGTAGCCTAAGCCTGCTTTAAATTTCTCAATAACTTGATCCCTGACCTGTCTTGTGTGTTCTTTGGACTTCACAGTGTTGTTGCTCCCAATATTCTCTTAGACAACCACTGTTTGTGGCAGTAATATGACAAAATGTGGAAAACATCAAGGGGGCAGAATACTTTTGCAACCCACTGTATATGCAATTGCACACCTCAGCTGAGCATGACCATGTGTACCTTGTGCAGCTCACCTACATTGAGATGTTCATCCGTCCATCTCCCGCATCCATAGACCTGATTGTGTATTGCGAGGACATCTTTCTTTTACCCCCCTCAGCCCTCTCTTGCAGTGCTGCATCAGACCTCAGATCAGCAGTGGCCGGGGCTCAGTAATGAGAGAGCAAGAGGTGCTGTGCACAGTGCAGCATTGCATATTTCAAATACAGGAAGTGAGCGTTGATGTCACTTCCTGTATACAGAATACTATATACTATACAAACTATATAATACTATATACTCTTCCCTGTCCCCCTCGCTCACCTTGGGCTCTCCCCTCAGCGCACTCCCCTCCTTCAATTATCAGTGGCAGTGGGCAGCAGAAGAAACATATACCTCCATCCACCGCGGAGGTCCATCTCTAAGTGCCTCACGCTACTTCCTGTTTAAACAGGAAGTAACATCAGACACTTAGAGATAAGACACTTAGAGATCGGAATCTCCAGCGTGGAACGCATAGAGGTTTGTGTTCCTGCCTCCGCCCACAGCCACTGATAATTGCAGGAGGGGAGTGCACTGAGGGGAGAGCCCAAGGTGAGGGAGGGGGGACTGTGCGACCGATGTGCAGCCACGCTTTCCTCTCATGCTGCGACCCCTCCTGCCGCGGGTGCAGGGGCTGCAGCCCCTATTGTTACGCCCCTACTTATCACTGATCTGAGGTCGGATTCCGGGCAGCATAGCGACAGCAAGCGAGGGTTGGGGGGGGGGAGAAAGATGCCATCCGGGGCACACATGTGGGCACAGTAGCAGAGAAACATATGGGGCACCAGTGCAATAGATTTGGGGACATTAGGGATCTATTGCCCTAACGATGCGCCTGCTTACACTCATTGATTTACCATTTAAATCTCTGCTGGTATTCGATGCCCGCTAAATAGTTAAATTTATCGAATTCCGATCGATGTTGACCAAAAATAGAAAGAAAGTATTGATCAAACAGGAAAGAAAGTCTGAGGTCTAAGTGAATCGGGGGGGGGGGGGGGTAAGTGCAGGAGTGGGAGCCAAACGATAGGCTGTAGCTAAATTGCTCAGGAAGGAAACTATTGTTTCTGCCACATCAGGAGGAGGCAATCTATAAGTGTATGTCCAAGTGCAGATACATTAGACTGTGGTGTTCCCTGTGGGGAAATTCGTAGAAATAATTGACCAGTGTACTTCGTAAAGTGTTGTAAAAAATGTACATACGATAAAATGCATAATAATAGTAATAATAATATAATGTGTTCAGCAAGCAGTGGGCTGGGGAACTGATCACAAGATTTCCATGTAACGATTGACATCTGTCCAACGACCTCTCCTCTGACCGGTCCTCTTGAACGTCTCTTAGATATAAAGGCCTCATTTCACAACCACAGACTGATACTGCCGCAGGCTTGATATAACTTTGCCACGCGGTGTTTTCACAGCGATATTTAACAGTAGCCCAAATACGACTTAGGTGGCGAAAAATCTGGCGGCAGGGCCAAGGCATTTTTAGTTAATTCCCCAGGGGAACATCTCCAGCAGACATAAAAGTAATCCAGCACACAAAGCCATAAATGTGGGCTAGGCCAAGTTACATATCTCTAGATTAAGTTAGTTCTGGAATGCAGCAAAGTCTTCTGTTCTCCTGTACAGGGGCGTCAGTTTCGGTGTTAACAGATGCCGGAGTGTCCCTCGAACTAGAAATTGAAACCATCCCTGCATCTACTTGGCCAGGCTTTGATTTCTGATACCTCATTGTTTAACTAAAGCACTGTTACGTTACCCTAACCCTGACAGTGGCGCCAAGGAAGGGGTGAATGCTGAGTGTCCTCTGTTTTTCCAGCGATACTTTTCACAGGTTCAAAGTGGTTCCTCAATAGTGTCATCTCTAAGATAGGAAAAAGAGATGTATGAAGCTGCAGCTATTCACTGATCTTCAAACTGACAGATGTTACTCTTCTTACACTTTGTAGCATTTACAGTACAAGGGGCTCGATTCACAAAGCGGTGATAACCCAGTTAGAGACTTTAGGCGTGATAACCATTGCACCACGCTGGTGAAAAGCCAGTTTAGGCGTGATAAGTTTAGGCGTGATAAGTTTAGATGTGATAAGTTTAGGCGTGATAAGTTTAGGCGTGATAAGTTTAGATAAGTTTAGATCGCGCGCAAAGTTCCGCACGCAAAGCAGCGCCATTAAACTCTATGCGAAGTGCACCAGTCTTTGCTAGCGCAAAACTTTTGATCAGCTGTGCACTGCGGTGCTAACCCAGTTGGTGCTTAAACTTATCACGCCTAAACTTATCACACCTAAACTCATCACACCTAAACTTATCACGCTTAAACTTATCACACCTAAATTTATCACGCCTTAAACTGAGTTTTTCACCAGCGTGCTAACTGTTAGCACCGCTTTGTGAATCAAGCCCTATGTGTTTTGTGGCTATCGTGCAGGATGTAAATCCACAGTACTGTATGAGGCGCTAAGTTCCCCTCCTCCGTACATTTGCACCTAATCTAAAAACGTACACCACTAGTGGTGGTTGAGTTTTGAATACGTTGCTCACCTCTAACCAATGTCTAATGGTGACCCTCTCTCTAACTAATGCCTAGCACTTACCTTCTATCCAACCAATGCCTAACACGAACCTTCTCTCCAACCCATGCCTAACACTAACCTTATCTCCAACCCACGCCTAACACTAACCTTATCTCCAACCCACGCCTAACACTAACCTTCTCTCCAACCCATGCCTAACACTAACCTTCTCTCCAACCCATGCCTAAAACTAACCTTCTCTCCAACCCATGCCTAACACTAACCTTCTCTCCAACCCATGCCTAACACTAACCTTCCCTCCAACCCATGCCTAACACTAACCTTCTCTCCAAACCATGCCTAACACTAACCTTATCTCTAACCCATGCCTAACACTAACCTTTTCTCCAACCCATGCCTAACACTAACCTTCCCTCCAACCCATGCCTAACACTAACCTTTTCTCCAACCCATGCCTAACACTAACCGTATCTCCAACCCATGCCTAACACTAACCTTATCTCCAAACCATGCCCATCACTAACCTTTTCTCCAACCCATGCCTAACACTAACCTTCCCTCCAACCCATGCCTAACACTAACCGTATCTCCAACCCATGCCTAACACTAACCTTATCTCCAAACCATGCCCATCACTAACCTTTTCTCCAACCCATGCCTAACACTAACCTTCCCTCCAACCCATGCCTAACACTAACCTTATCTCCAACCCATGCCAAACACTAACCGTATCTCCAACCCATGCCTAACACTAACCTTATCTTCAAACCATGCCTATCACTAACCTTCCCTTCAACCCATGCCTAATACTAACCTTATCTCCAACCCATGCCTAACACTAACCTTCCCTCCAACCCATGCCTAACACTAACCTTCCCTCCAACCCAATCTAACACTAACCTTCCATGCAACCCATGCCTAACACTAACCTTCTCTCCAACCCATGCCTAACACTAACCTTCTCTCCAACCCATGCCTAACACTAACCTGTTCTCCAACCAATGCCTAACACTAACCTTCCCTCCAAACCATGCCTAACACTAACCTTCCCTCCAACCAATGCCTAACACTAATCTTCTCTCCAACCCATGCCTAACACTAACCTTCTCTCCAACCCATGCCTAACACTAACCGTATATCCAACCCATGCCTAACACTAACCTTATCTCCAAACCATGCCTATCACTAACCTTCCCTCCAACCCATGCCTAACACTAACCTTATATCCAGCCCATGCCTAACAATAACCTTATCTCTAACCCATGCCTAACACTAACCTTCCCTCCAACCCATGCCTAACACTAACCTTCCCTCCAACCCATGTCTAACACTAACCTTCCCTCCAACCCATGCCTAACAGTAACCTTCTCTCCAACCCATGCCTAACACTAACCTTATCTCCAACCCATGCCTAACACTAACCTTATCTCCAACCCATGCATATAACTAACCTTATCTCCAACCCATGCCTAACACTAACCTTTTCTCCAACCCATGCCTAACACTAACCTTCTCTCCAACCCATTTCTAACACTAACCTTTTCTCCAACCCATGCCTAACACTAATCTTCTCTCCAACCCATGCCTAATACTAACCTTATCTCCAACCCATGCCTAACACTAACCTTCTCTCCAACCGATGCCTAACACTAACCTTATCTCCAACCCATGCCTAACACTAACCTTCTCTCCAACCCATGCCTAACACTAACCTTCCCTCCAACCCATGCCTAACACTAACCTTCTCTCCAACCCATGCCTAACACTAACCTTATCTCCAACCCATGCCTAACACTAACCTTCCCTCCAACCCATGCCTAACACTAACCTTCCCTCCAACCCATGCCTAACACTAACCTTCTCTCCAACCCATGCCTAACACTAACCTTATCTCCAACCCATGCCTAACACTAACCTTCCCTCCAACCCATGCCTAACACTAACCTTCCCTCCAACCCATGCCTAACAATAACCTTCCTTTAAAAATATGCATACTCATGCATTTTAATTTGACCATTTTTCATGATAGTGGTTCTTTAAAGTGGAACTGTAAATACTTTTTAAACACACTGTTTAACTTACCTGGGGCTTCTGCAAGTCCCCAGTAGCCATCCTGTCCCGCACCGGTCCTCCATATGTCTCCTTTCTCCCGCCGCTGCTCCGTTCCGTAACTCGACTTGTAAGTCGAGACCAGCATAGCCCTACCAAGCGTATCTTTTCTTTGCGTTCCCCTCTGCAATAGCAGAGAATGCGAAGAAAGGATACACGTTGCCAGAGCCGTGCAGTGGCCCGGCAGTGAAACCAAAAGTAGCTGGCGGCGGGGGAAACGGAGGCTTGGGCAGGACCGGCATGGAACAGGACGGCTGCTGGAAGCTTGCAGAAGCCCCAGGTAAGTGAAACAGTGGGCTCGATTCACAAAGCGGTGATAACCCAGTTAGCATGCCTAAAAGACTTTAGGCATGATAACCATTGCACCATGCTGGTGAAAAGCCAGTTTAGGCGTGATAAGTTTAGGCATGATAAGTTTAGGTGTGATAAGTTTAGGCATGATAAGTTTAGATAAGTTTAGATCGCTTGCAAAGTCCCGCACGCAAAGCAGCGCCATTAAACTTTTTACGAAGTGCACCAGTCTTTGCTAGCGTAAATCTTTTTATCAGCTGTGCACTGCGGTGCTAACGCAGTTGGCGCTTAAACTTATCATGCCTAAACTTATCACACCTAAACTTATCATGCCTAAACTTATCACACCTAAACTTATCACACCTAAACTTATCATGCCTAAACTGAGTTTAGGCATGATAAAGGGCTTTTCACCAGGGTGCTAACTGTTAGCACCGCTTTGTGAATCAAGCCCAGTGTGTTTAAAAAGTATTTATAGTGCCGCTTTACGCAATGTAGAGGTGGATATTCTTCAGATTTCAAATGAGTTGTCTTGTGGCACTGAAGACCTATAATTTGAAGGAAAATGTATCTATATAATAATAATGGCAGTATAATAATAATGGCAGTATTTTGTATAGCGCCTTTCTCCTGTTGGACTCAAAGCACTTGCGAGGCAGCCACTACAGCGCACTCAGTAGGCAGTAGCAGTGTTAAGGAGACTTGCCCAAGAAACTCCTTACTGAAATAGGTTCTGGCTTACTGAACAGGCAGAGCCGAGATTTGAATCCAGGTCTCCTGTGTCAGAGGCAGAGCCCTTAACCATTACACTATCCAGCCATATCAATATGATATAATGTCTCTTCGGTTGCACTGCTAATATGTGTATCCATTTCCCTATAAGCTTCACTTACCAACCAGGTGCGTAGATACACATATCTTTCCTTTTACGTGCAGGGCACACACGCGAACCCCTGTTGAAGAGTACTGATGGGTGAATGGGATCATGTGTTCCCAAAGCCGATCAAAGTGCCCATAGTGAATAATCACCGGCATCAGCGAGATTCCAGTGGTCACTCACAAAATGAAAGTAAACACACAGTAACACACTGCCTGTGCATAAAGTAAAATGACATGCAAAATACATTAAAATAAATAAAACAATAAATCCTCCATTAGTCTTTAAGCCCTTCTTCTCTGCTCCCAATAGTTATGAAATAAAATTCTTGTAAAAAAAAGTTACATACATAAAAATTTACTTTAGAGGCTCAGATTTTTTAATATAGTGAATATGTTTGTCTTGAGGGTATGTTATATTAATTTTTGCGAATAAGGGCTTGTAATTATTGATATTGTATGAAAAAACACAAAATGTAAAAAATACACCTTTATTTCCAAATAAAATATTATCGCCATACATTCTACTAGGGACACAACTTTAATGGTGTAATAACTGGGACAAAATGGCAAATAAAAAAGTATTAGAAACACAGGATCAGCAGGAGAGTCAGGCAACTGGTATTATGTTAAAAGGAAAAATCCATATCCTTCTCAGTTTACTGTCCCTTTAAGGTGGCCACACACGATACAATAAAACAATCCGATTTTACAGTATTTCGATAAATAAGATCGGATTTCCTGAAAAATCTAAAGCTTTTTTTTTCATTCGAGCAAGAAATCTGATCAGATTTCCCATTTTTATTCGATAAAAGTTAATTGGGAATGCTGGATTTTTCTGATCAATTTTTATGAAAATGGAATGGTGTGTGATAGATTGTCAGTTTATTAATATATACATCCAAGCAATTTTCTCAGAGTTTCCAATCCATTTTTATTGTAATTGAGGAAAAAACATATGTGTGTGGTACATTGGACAGATTTTTACAACCAGTCAGAGAAATTGATTGCAATTCTTGAATTGAACAGATATTTAAAAAATTGTATGGTGTGTGGCCATACCGACGGCTTCTATGAGAAGCTGTGTTTTTTCTGAAAAAAAAAGTTTCTCCTCCCTTCACTTCCTGTACGTGTGATCTCACGCTTACAGGATAGAAAAAAAATGACTGAGGCCATCTTGTGGCCAAATAATAAAACTACATCTATGTACAATTTTTTAATACACAGACACACAATTACATTTAAAATTAACTGTTTACCTCCCACACAAAAAATGCCCAAATAAACGTTTTAATTAAAAAAAATTACAATCTGAACTTTTTAATATGTATGTCAAAAGGGTATATTACTATTATTTTTTTAATTATACGCTTGTAAATAGTGATGGATGCAAAACTGAAAAAATGCACCTTTATTTCCAAATAAAATATTGGTGCCATACATTGTGATAGGGACATAAATTAAATGGTGTAACTAAAGCTATAATGGACGAAAACAGAGAAATAATGATTTTTTTCTTTTTTTTCTTAATATTCCTGTTAAAATGCATTTAGAGAAAAAAATTCTTAGCGAAATGTACCACCCACAGAAGGCCTAATTGGTGGTGGAAAAAACAAGATATAGATCATTTTATTGTGATAAGTAGTAATAAAGTTATTGGCGAATGAATGGGAGGTGAAAATTGCTCGGATGCAGAAGGTGAAAAAACACTGATGATTGAAGTGGTTAAAGAGGAAATGGTAAAATTCAAGAAGGAAGATAGTTTAGGGCAGCTTCAAAATAGATGTAAAAGTGTTCTTGTATACTGGTAATTTTTTAAGACTGAAAATTAAAAACTATTTTTTTCTAGCCGTTAAATAAAATGTATCTTTATAAGGAGTAAAGTACCACTTTTAATATGAGGTTTTTGATGGATTTCCCAATGATTACAACATTCAGATAGTTTATAGATGAGAAAGGTCATTTTTATTGTCCTTAGTGTGTCTGTTCATAAACAAGTACTTTCTGTCTGAGCCCCAGCAGGGCTATTAATGCCAGACAATGAAGGTTCAGACACACCCACCCCTCTGATGTCATCCTCTGGGCAACCAGAGGGCAGAATTATGTCATGTGAAGGAAGAGTTGGAGCTGTAAACTCCTTGTGCTAAACAGAGGCCCACACCAATGTGATTCCCTGTGGTAATACTACAGCAGAACATTAGGCTATGACTATGGTAGGATTATATTGTAAGCTCCTCTGAGGACAGTCAGGGACATGACTATGTACTCTGTAATGTGCTGCAGAAGATTTCAGTGCTATACATAGTAATAATATGGTAGGACATTACACTATGACTATTTTAGAATTAGATTGTGAGCTCCTTTTAGGACAGTCAGTGACATGACCATGAACTCTGTAATGTGCTGCAGAACATGTCAGCTCAATATAAATACATAACAATAATATGGTAGGACATTAGACTATGACTATGGTAGGGATTCGATTGTAAGCTCCTCTGAGGACAGTCAGTGACATGACTATGTACTCTGTAAAGTGCTGCAGAAGATGACAGTGCCATATAAATACATAATAATAATAATAATGATAGTAGTATATCAGTTATTGGTTTGTTTATAACAAAATGAAGTCAACGTTTAAGCTGTACAATAATGATTTATTCTCTTTTTATTTTTTATCGTAACATTCTACCCATCCTTCGTGGAGCAATAATAATAAATATAATTTTTATTTTATATTTTCTTTATGGAAATAGCTTCTGACCTTTGGTGACATGATGCGGTTTTTCTCCTTCCTGTAAGAGAGCCCCGGCTAATGATTTAGTTGTATTCCCTAATAAATATTTGGCAGTAGTCTGCGGTTCCTCCACTCATGTCGCGGGGGAAACATTATTTATGAGTCAGGGCTCAGCCATTAGATTTGGCAAGAGTTGTTTTCCTTGTGGCCAATAAGCAATTTTTTTTTTCCGTTCGGTAGCAGCAAGCCCGTAAATTCTCCATCAAAGCTACATTTTTAAGCATCCCCCAAATAAAGCGGACCCCCGGCGATACATTCCTTCATTGCTCCTGTGACTTTTGGTGGTCTCTGGGTTTACAGAATGGATTTTTGTGTGTTTGGAAAGCCTTTGCACCTTTCAGTCTGCAACTTTAGTAATTGGGGGATGTTTACAGGGGGCTGTAAATACTTTATCTTACGCTGCCCAGATGGTGCACGCTACCTCTGCTACTACCCAAAGCCGCGGTCCTGCAGCATGGCGGGCAAAGCCTGAGCTGCTATTTGCACCCGAACTGCATGTGCAACTTGTGTTACTGCATTTCATAGACATGCATTTTATTTAGAAAAAAAATTGTACAATTTACCCTTTAACAGCCAAATAAAGTAAAACTTTATTTGGCTGCAGGGCCAAATTTTCCCTGCCTCCGGGAAGTGTGCCTTCCACCGCCTGGCAGGCAAGCAAGGTGTGTGGTGGCAGGGTAGGGGTGGCAGCAGGGTGTGTTTATGGTTATCTGTCCAGACGGCTGGACCAACATCTTCTTCCTCCACCACAGCGGCGATGTAACCCCGACATGTCATCTCGGTTCCGATCACATGACATAACGTGATCAGGATCCAGGAGACCATGTCATCATTGCGGTGCCACCCGGGGGTGGAAGAGGGGGGATGGAAGAGTCTCTGGCGGGGTGGCGCTGTAACGCGGATAGTGCCTCCTTGATCACGATCACACGTCATATCATGTGATCAAATGTAATCGGGACCCAGAAGACCTGCTGGATTATCAGAGCCGCCGGTGGAAGAAGAGAAGAAGCTGTCTGAAGCAGGTAAGTATAACTGCTTATTCCCACGCGGCTGCACTAGGCAGCCAAATGAGAAATGCCGACAGAGGCTGTCACTGCACCATCAGCAGCTTTTAAACTAAAATGTTTCATTTAAAGCTTACAAAAGCCAATCAAAATTCACCAATTGATTTTCAAGGGGAATATTTAATTGCTGGCATTCTTGCACTGTTAATGGCACAAGCCTCAAACCTGGTACAGTTCAAATTCATTAAAGGGGGTAGAACCACAAACAGCCAATCAGATTTGATTCATTTCAATGCAAATTATTGATGCCAAAGACCACAAAGCTAACAAACTTGGCCATTGAGTAATTGATTAATTGTGTGTTAGGTTTAGAAAAAGTGGGCGGAGCCAACACCAACCAAATACATAAGCAGGCAACACCGGGTCATCAGTGGGCAGAGACAAATACAAAATTCACTGGGAAAATGTAAACAGCAGCCATTCTTAGACTGTTAATAGTAGGGTTCTCAAACTTTGCACAGTTGGTTACTGGGTGACTGGGGTTAATATTCAGAAAAGAGGGTGGAGCATACAAAAGCCAATCCAAATTCATTTATTGCTTTTCAAGGGGAATATTGAATGAATGCCATTCTTGCAGTGTTAATGGCACAAGCTTCAAACCTGGTACAGTTGGCCATTGGGTGATTGGGGTTCAAATTCAGAAAAGAGGGTGGAGCCACAGCAAATCAGATTAGTTTCATTTCAATGCAAATTATTGATGCCAAACACTGCAAAGCTCATAAACTTGGGCATTGAGTAATTGTGTGTTGGGGTTAGAAACGTGGCCGGAGTCAACACCAGCCACATATATACCCGGGCAACGCCGGGCCATCAGCTAGTGGGTTAAAAAAAACTTCTGCAATATAAAATTTAAAGTTTAGATTGAAACCTTACTACGTTGACAATGTCTGCCCTGATTTCAGCATGCAGCCACTTCAGTCATTCACCACCCTCCCCAAAGCATTAAGGCCGGATCTACACCTGGCCATTCCATTTGTGGTGCAGTGCTCCACCACCATCACATCGCACCACAGCACACAATGGCCTCAATTCTCTAAGATCATGTTGGAGATAATAAGGCAAGAGAAAACTTACCTCCACACAGTGAGAGAGTTATTTTATCTCTTCATTCCTTAAGTTACCTCCTCTGTAGTTACATTATCTCCTCTGTAGTTTTTTTCACATGCAGTTAATTAACAGCCTGTCTTTAACTTTAGAATTCTGGAGTTATTTTAAGGATTGGAGAGTTAACTTAAAAACAGAAGAGTTAAGTTTAGGCTTGCCTGAGGTAAAATGTTTCCTGAATACTACATGCCTCATCACCATGGTGATAACTCTAGAAACGTTATTAAAGACAGGAGATAAGCTTAGTGAATTGAGGCCATTATCTTAGCTAGGAAATGATGCCTCTATTGCCTCTAGTGCTTGGCGACATCACCCTTAAACTAAGATTGCACCGAATAAAGCCAAAGTAACCAGTGAAATGCATGATTTAAAGGGACCCTGAGCAGTGACTTAAATTAAAAGATTACACTTACCTGAGGCTTCCTCCAGCCCACCGTAGGCAGCAAGGTCCCCCAGCGTCCTCCTGGCTCCTCTCCGTGTGCATCTGCTGGCCCCCATTACAGGCGACACCCGGGACGTGTCGGCTCTTACTGATGCATGGTGTCATCCCGCTGGCCGCTTCGCGTCATCACGGCGGCCGGTGTGACAGATCTGCACATGCGCAGTTTAGCATTAGAAAACTGCGTGTTGACACCATGCGTCAGGAACCAGGAAGAGCCAACCTGACAACCGGCCCCAGTGTCGCCGATAACGGGGGCCAGAGGAGGCACAGGCAGGGGGGTTTTAGGGTTAGGAGCCAGGAAGGGGAGTTTTAGGGTTAGGCGTCAGGGAGGGGGGTTTTAGGGTTAGACATCAGGAAGGGGAGTTTTAGGGTTAGGAGCCAGGAAGGGGATTTTAGGGTTAGGCGTCAGGAAGGAGGGTTTTAAATGTAGGCGTCAGGAAGGAGGGTTTTAAATGTAGGCGTCAGGGAGGAGGGTTTTTGGGTTAGGCATCAGGAAAGGAAGTATTAGGTTTAGGCATCACGAAAGGGGGGTTTAGGGTTAGGAGCCAGGAAGGGGGGTTTTAGGGTTAGGCATCAGGGAGGAGAGTATTAGGTTTAGGCATCAGGAAGGGGGGGGGGGGTTAGGGTTACGAGCCAGAAAGGGGGGTTTTTAGGGTTAGACGTCAAGAAGGGGAGTTTTAGGGTTAGGAGCCAGGAAGGGGAGTTTTAGGGTTAGGAGCCAGGAAGGGGGGTTTTAGGGTTAGAAGCCAAGAAGGGGAGTTTTAGGGTTAGACGTCAGGAAGGGTTTTTTTAGGGTTAGACGTCAGGAAGGGGAGTTTTAGGGTTAGGAGCCAGGAAGGGGAGTTTTAGGGTTAGGAGCCAGGAAGGGGGGTTTTAGGGTTAGAAGCCAAGAAGGGGAGTTTTAGGGTTAGACGTCAGGAAGGTTTTTTTTAGGGTTAGGCATCAGGAAGGGGAGTATTAGCTTTAGGCATCAGGAAGGGGGGTTTTAGGGTTAGGAGCCAGGAAGGGGATTTTAGGGTTAGGCGTCAGGAAAGAGGGTTTTAAATTTAGGTGTCAGGGAGGAGGGTTTTAGGGTTAGGCGTCAGGAAGGGAAGTATTAGGTTTAGGCATCAGGAAGGGGGGGTTTAGGGTTAGGAGCCAGGAAGGGGGGGTTTAGGGTTAGGCGTCAAGAAGGGGAGTTTTAGGGTTAGGAGCCAGGAAGGGGAGTTTTAGGGTTAGGAGCCAGGAAGGGAAGTTTTAGGGTTAGGAGCCAGGAAGGGGAGTTTTAGGGTTAGGAGCCAGGAAGGGGAGTTTTAGGGTTAGGAGCCAGGAAGGGGGGTTTTAGGGTTAGGAGCCAGGAAGGGGGGTTTTAGGGTTAGGTGTCAGGAAGGGAAGTATTAGGTTTAGGCATCAGGAAGGGGGGGTTTTAAGGTTAGGAGCCAGGAAGGGGAGTTTTAGGGTTAGGTGTCAGGAAGGGGGGTTTTAGGGTTAGGAGCCAGGAAGGGGAGTTTTAGGTTTAGGCATCAGGAAGGGGGGTTTTAGGGTTAGGAGCCAGGAAGGGAGGTTTTTAGGGTTAGACGTCAAGAAGGGGAGTTTTAGGGTTAGGAGCCAGGAAGGGGAGTTTTGGGGTTAGGAGCCAGGAAGGGGAGTTTTAGGGTTAGGTATCAGGAAGGGGAGTTTTAGGGTTAGGAGCCAGGAAGGGGAGTTTTAGGGTTAGGTATCAGGAAGGGGAGTTTTAGGGTTAGGAGCCAGGAAGGGGAGTTTTAGGGTTAGGTGTCAGGAAGGAGAGTTTTAGGGTTAGGAGCCAGGAAGGGGGGTTTTAGGGTTAGGTATCAGGAAGGGAAGTATTAGGTTTAGGCATCAGGGAGGGGGGGTTTAGGGTTAGGTGTCAGGAAGGAGAGTTTTAGGGTTAGGCATCAGGAAGGGGAGTTTTAGGGTTAGGAGCCAGGAAGGGGGGTTTAGGGTTAGGCGTCAGGAAGGAGGGTTTTAAAGTTAGGCATCAGGGAGGGGGCTTTTAGGGTTAGGCGTCAGGAAGGGAAGTATTAGGTTTAGGCATCAGGAAGGGGAGTTTTAGGGTTAGGAGCTAGTGTTGGGCGAACAGTGTTCGCCACTGTTCGGGTTCTGCAGAACATCACCCTGTTCGGGTGATGTTCGGGTTCGGCCGAACACCTGATGGTGTTCGGCCAAACTGTTCGGCCATATGGCCGAACTAAGAGCGCATGGCCGAACGTTACCCGAACGTTCGGCTAGCGCTGTGATTGGCCGAACGGGTCACGTGTAGTGTTGGGCGAACATCTAGATGTTCGGGTTCGGGCCGAACATGGCCGAACTCCGAACATAATGGAAGTCAATGGGGACCCGAACTTTCGTGCTTTGTAAAGCCTCCTTATATGCTACATACCCCAAATTTACAGGGTATGTGCACCTTGGGAGTGGGTACAAGAGGGAAAAAAAATTAGCAAAAAGAGCTTATAGTTTTTGAGAAAATCGATTTTAAAGTTTCAAAGGGAAAACTGTCTTTTAAATGCGGGAAATGTCTGTTTTCTTTGCACAGGTAACATGCTTTTTGTCGGCATGCAGTCATAAATGTAATACATATAAGAGGTTCCAGGAAAAGGGACCGTGATGGAACAGGAGGAGGGTGGCGCAGGAGGAGAAGGCCACGCTTTGAGACACAACAACCCAGGCCTTGCATGAGGACAAGAAGCGTGCGGATAGCAATTTGCATTTTGTCGCCATGCAGTCATAAATGTAATACAGATGAGAAGTTCAATAAACAGGGACCGGAAATGCTAACCCATCACAGACGTTCATTGTTCATGTTACTTGGTTGGGGTCCGGGAGTGTTGCGTAGTCATTTCCAATCCAGGATTGATTCATTTTAATTTGAGTCAGACGGTCTGCATTTTCTGTGGAGAGGCGGATACGCCGCCGATCTGTGACGATGCCTCCGGCAGCACTGAAATAGCGTTCCGACATAACGCTGGCTGCCGGGCAAGCCAGCACCTCTATTGCGTACATTGCCAGTTTGTGCCAGGTGTCTAGCTTCGATACCCAATAGTTGAAGGGTGCAGATGGATTGTTCAACACAGCTACGCCATCTGACATGTAGTCCTTGACCATCTTCTCCAGGCGATCGGTGTTGGAGGTGGATCTGCACGCTTGCTGTTCTGTGTGCTGCTGCATGGGTGTCAGAAAATGTTCCCACTCCAAGGACACTGCCGATACCATTCCCTTTTGGGCACTAGCTGCGGCTTGTGTTGTTTGCTGCCCTCCTGGTCGTCCTGGGTTTGCGGAAGTCAGTCTGTCGGCGTACAACTGGCTAGAGGAGGGGGAGGATGTCAATCTCCTCTCTAAAGTCTCCACAAGGGCCTGCTGGTATTCTTCCATTTTGACCTGTCTGGCTCTTTCTTCAAGCAGTTTTGGAACATTGTGTTTGTACCGTGGATCCAGAAGGGTATAAACCCAGTAATTGGTGTTGTCCAGAATGCGCACAATGCATGGGTCGCGTTCAATGCAGTCCTAGGCCGAAGAGGTCATAGCCTAGGGTCACAAAACCTGTTTATTTGGGCAATTTCAATGGTGGCGAGTCTGACGTACATAAATCGCAGCAATGGCCGTTAGCAACGTCTGAATCTCACGAAATGTCTCATGCAGGTAGAAGACATATTGTTAGACTTGGGCTCCAAAGATGGGTTCCCTACATCTCTGCAAACCAGAGTTACAGGGCTCCAAATTTGGTAAAATCCCCCATAGGCTTTCATTGGGCCTCCTATTTACAGTTCCAAAATCTCACATCTTTTCAAAGGGCAATTACTCAGCAGTGGCAAATTTTCGAGCATTGTAGGGACCCTTAGGGGGAACATGACTGGTGAGTTTCGGGCCCCTAGGCCAAAGAGGTCATAGCCTAGGGTCACAAAAACCTGTTTATTTGGGCTATTTCAATGGTAGTGATGGTGGCGTACATAAATCTCAGCCATGGCCGTTAGCAACGTCTGAATCTCACGAAATGTCTCATGCAGGTAGAAGACATATTGTTAGACTTGGATTCCAAAGATGGGGTCCCTACATCTCTGCAAACCAGAGTTACAGGGGTCCAAAATTGGTAAAATCCCCCATAGGCTTTCATTGGGCCTCCTATTTATCGTTCCAAAATCTCACACCATTTCAAAGGGCAATGGCTCAGCAGTGGCAAAACTCACCAGTCATGATCCCCCTAAGGGTCCCTACAATGCTAGAAAATTTGGTACTGCTGAGCCATTGCCCTTTGAAAAGATGTGAGATTTTGGAAAGTGAAATAGGGAGGCAATGAAATCCTATGGGGGACTTTACCAATTTTGGACCCCTGTAACTTTGGTTTGCAGAGATGTAGGGACCCCATCTTTGGAATCCAAGTCTAACAATATGTCTTCTACCTGCATGAGACATTTCGTGAGATTCAGACTTTGCTAACGGCCATTGCTGCGATTTATGTACGTCACCATCAATACCATTGAAATAGCCCAAATAAACAGGTTTTTTTGACCCTAGGCTATGACCTCTTTGGCCTAGGGGCCCGAAACTCACCAGTCATGTTCCCCCTAAGGGTCCCTACAATGCTAGAAAATTTGGTACTGCTGAGCCATTGCCCTTTGAAAAGATGTGAGATTTTGGAAAGTGAAATAGGGAGGCAATGAAATCCTATGGGGGATTTTACCAATTTTGGACCCCTGTAACTCTGGTTTGCAGAGATGTAGGGACCCCATCTTTGGAATCCAAGTCTAACAATATGTCTTCTACCTGCATGAGACATTTCGTGAGATTCAGACGTTGCTAACGGCCATTGCTGCGATTTATGTACGTCACCATCACTACCATTGAAATAGCCCAAATAAACAGGTTTTTGTGACCCTAGGCTATGACCTCTTCGGCCTAGGGGCCCGAAACTCACCAGTCATGTTCCCCCTAAGGGTCCCTACAATGCTAGAAAATTTGGTACTGCTGAGCCATTGCCCTTTGAAAAGATGTGAGATTTTGGAAAGTGAAATAGGGAGGCAATGAAATCCTATGGGGGATTTTACCAATTTTGGACCCCTGTAACTCTGGTTTGCAGAGATGTAGGGACCCCATCTTTGGAATCCAAGTCTAACAATATGTCTTTTACCTGCATGAGACATTTCGTGAGATTCAGACGTTGCTAACGGCCATGGCTGAGATTTATGTTCGCCACCATCACTACCATTGAAATAGCCCAAATAAACAGGTTTTTGTGACCCTAGGCTATGACCTCTTCGGCCTAGAGGCCCGAAACTCACCAGTCATGTTCCCCCTAAGGGTCCCTACAATGCTAGAAAATTTGGTACTGCTGAGCCATTGCCCTTTGAAAAGATGTGAGATTTTGGAAAGTGAAATAGGGAGGCAATGAAATCCTATGGGGGACTTTACCAATTTTGGACCCCTGTAACTCTGGTTTGCAGAGATGTAGGGACCCCATCTTTGGAATCCAAGTCTAACAATATGTCTTCTACCTGCATGAGACATTTCGTGAGATTCAGACTTTGCTAACGGCCATTGCTGCGATTTATGTACGTCACCATCACTACCATTGAAATAGCCCAAATAAACAGGTTTTTTTGACCCTAGGCTATGACCTCTTTGGCCTAGGGGCCCGAAACTCACCAGTCATGTTCCCCCTAAGGGTCCCTACAATGCTAGAAAATTTGGTACTGCTGAGCCATTGCCCTTTGAAAAGATGTGAGATTTTGGAAAGTGAAATAGGGAGGCAATGAAATCCTATGGGGGATTTTACCAATTTTGGACCCCTGTAACTCTGGTTTGCAGAGATGTAGGGACCCCATCTTTGGAATCCAAGTCTAACAATATGTCTTCTACCTGCATGAGACATTTCGTGAGATTCAGACGTTGCTAACGGCCATTGCTGCGATTTATGTACGTCACCATCACTACCATTGAAATAGCCCAAATAAACAGGTTTTTGTGACCCTAGGCTATGACCTCTTTGGCCTAGGGGCCCGAAACTCACCAGTCATGTTCCCCCTAAGGGTCCCTACAATGCTAGAAAATTTGGTACTGCTGAGCCATTGCCCTTTGAAAAGATGTGAGATTTTGGAAAGTGAAATAGGGAGGCAATGAAATCCTATGGGGGATTTTACCAATTTTGGACCCCTGTAACTCTGGTTTGCAGAGATGTAGGGACCCCATCTTTGGAATCCAAGTCTAACAATATGTCTTCTACCTGCATGAGACATTTCGTGAGATTCAGACGTTGCTAACGGCCATGGCTGAGATTTATGTTTGCCACCATCACTACCATTGAAATAGCCCAAATAAACAGGTTTTTGTGACCCTAGGCTATGACCTCTTCGGCCTAGAGGCCCGAAACTCACCAGTCATGTTCCCCCTAAGGGTCCCTACAATGCTAGAAAATTTGGTACTGCTGAGCCATTGCCCTTTGAAAAGATGTGAGATTTTGGAAAGTGAAATAGGAAGGCAATGAAATCCTATGGGGGATTTTACCAATTTTGGACCCCTGTAACTCTGGTTTGCAGAGATGTAGGGACCCCATCTTTGGAATCCAAGTCTAACAATATGTCTTCTACCTGCATGAGACATTTCGTGAGATTCAGACTTTGCTAACGGCCATTGCTGCGATTTATGTACGTCACCATCACTACCATTGAAATAGCCCAAATAAACAGGTTTTTGTGACCCTAGGCTATGACCTCTTTGGCCTAGGGGCCCGAAACTCACCAGTCATGTTCCCCCTAAGGGTCCCTACAATGCTAGAAAATTTGCCACTGCTGAGTAATTGCCCTTTGAAAAGATGTGAGATTTTGGAACTGTAAATAGGAGGCCCAATGAAAGCCTATGGGGGATTTTACCAAATTTGGAGCCCTGTAACTCTGGTTTGCAGAGATGTAGGGAACCCATCTTTGGAGCCCAAGTCTAACAATATGTCTTCTACCTGCATGAAACATTTCGTGAGATTCAGACGTTGCTAACGGCCATTGCTGCGATTTATGTACGTCAGACTCGCCACCATTGAAATTGCCCAAATAAACAGGTTTTGTGACCCTAGGCTATGTCCTCTTCGGCCTAGGACTGCATTGAACGCGACCCACGCATTGTGCGCATTCTGGACAACACCAATTACTGGGTTTATACCCTTCTGGATCTACGGTACAAACACAATGTTCCAAAACTGCTTGAAGAAAGAGCCAGACAGGTCAAAATGGAAGAATACCAGCAGGCCCTTGTGGAGACTTTAGAGAGGAGATTGACATCCTCCCCCTCCTCTAGCCAGTTGTACGCCGACAGACTGACTTCCGCAAACCCAGGACGACCAGGAGGGCAGCAAGCAACACAAGTCGCAGCTAGTGCCCAAAAGGGAATGGTATCGGCAGTGTCCTTGGAGTGGGAAAATTTTCTGACACCCATGCAGCAGCACACAGAACAGCAAGCGTGCAGATCCACCTCCAACACCGATCGCCTGGAGAACATGGTCAAGGACTACATGTCAGATGGCGTAGCTGTGTTGAACAATCCATCTGCACCCTTCAACTATTGGGTATCGAAGCGAGACACCTGGCACAAACTGGCAATGTACGCAATAGAGGTGCTGGCTTGCCCGGCAGCCAGCGTTATGTCGGAACACTGTTTTAGTGCTGCCGGAGGCATCGTCACAGATCGGCGGCGTATCCGCCTCTCCACAGAAAATGCAGACCGTCTGACTCAAATTAAAATGAATCAATCCTGGATTGGAAACGACTACGCAACACTCCCGGACCCCAACCAAGTAACATGAACAATGAACATCTGTGATGGGTTAGCGTTTCCGGTCCCTGTTTATTGAACCTCTCATCTGTATTACATTTATGACTGCATGGCGACAAAATGCAAATTGCTATCCGCACGCTTCTTGTCCTCATGCAAGGCCTGGGTTGTTGTGTCTCAAAGCGTGGCCTTCTCCTCCTGCGCCACCCTCCTCCTGTTCCATCACGTGTGCTGCTGCTGGGTTAGCGTTACTGGTCCCTTTTCCTGGAACCTCTCATCTGTATTACATTTATGACTGCATGCCGACAAAAAGCATGTTACCTGTGCAAAGAAAACAGACATTTCCCGCATTTAAAAGACAGTTTTCCCTTTGAAACTTTAAAATCGATTTTCTCAAAAACTATAAGCTCTTTTTGCTAATTTTTTTTTCCTCTTGTACCCACTCCCAAGGTGTACATACCCTGTAAATTTGGGGTATGTAGCATGTAAGGAGGCTTTACAAAGCACAAAAGTTCGGGTCCCCATTGACTTCCATTATGTTCGGAGTTCGGGTCGAACACCCGAACATCGCGGCCATGTTCGGCCTGTTCGGCCCGAACCCGAACATCTAGATGTTCGCCCAACACTATTAGGAGCCAGGAAGGGGAGTTTTAGGGTTAGGTGTCAGGAAGGAAAGTTTTAGGGTTAGGCATCAGGAAGGGGAGTTTTAGGGTTAGGAGCCAGGAATCGGGGTTTAGGGTTAGGCATCAGGAAGGAGGGTTTTAAAGTTAGGCATCAGGGAGGGAGGTTTTAGGGTTAGGCGTCAGGAAGGGAAGTATTAGGTTTAGACATCAGGAAGGTGGGTTTTAGGGTTAGGAGCCGGAAGAGGGGGGTTTCAGGGTTAAGTGTAAAGGGGGGGGCTATGGTTAGGCCCCAGGAAGGTGGGTTTTAGGATTAGGTGACGGAGGGGGGGGGGTTCTGTGTGAGAGTAGGGTTAGGTTTAACTGTAGTAAAATATCAGTAATATTTACCAATATTTTACTAACATTATTACCACTGTAAATATTTATGGTGTTCATTCATTGCACAATTAATGATGGTATTTATAGTTTATTCTTAACTCAGCTTCACCTCATTCCCATTTTCCTCACACCCCTATTTCATGCATGCCGATGTATCTTTCTGTTGCCTCAGCTCCAGCTTATTCACTGCCCTGTCAATCTGATTACCTCTGATTGTCCCATGTGCAACGCTTGGTTTTACCACCATGTTGCCTAACCCCGCCTTGAATGCACACACGCTGGAATCAGAGCTGTCCAACTCCAGTCCTGGAGTTGCTGAGGTCCTCACACATTTTTGGCACAGCTCAAATGTGGTTCATTCAGTAGAACATATTTCTCCATTTCTCAGTCCAGATTCCTAAACACTGGCTATGGCCCTCAACGACTGGAGTTGGACATCCATGAGTTAGAAGGTTCTTGGCTTGACGTCACTGCTTAGAATCTAGCTTGTATACAAGCAGCCCTATTCCCCCTTGGTGACTCCATGAATGTCTACCGGGTGTACTCTCTCAGCTAAACAGTACGTTCTCCCAAAAACACCAAATACCATTCCGTTGGCCCTACTCCTCCTTGCATAGCAACAGAACGTGTCAACAGCCTACAGGCTAGCAGCATGCCTGTACAGCCATGGCCCCAAACTATCACCATAGGGATTAAGTTCTTAACCCTGCTGGGAGTCGGAGATAGTCAGTGTGTATAAGGCTTTAGCCTATCTTCAATGATGCCCTATGTGCACACCTTTGTAGAGTCTCCTTTATTGACCTTTCCTATTCCCAATCCCATCCATAGGCAGTGTGGATTTCTGGGGGCTGTGACCTGGTGGTCATCAGCAGCAAGCACTCCACTGGTCATTATCCCTGCTGGGGTGCTCTAAAGAAGACCAAGTGACTCTTTAGATTTTGTGCCCCGTGTGAGACCGTTGGCATGCAGGGCTAGAGCTACCATAGCAGCAACCTGGGCAATAGCTCCAAGGCCCCTGAGTTTCGTGCTCTTGTCTTCATCTTCGTCTGGCTACAACTTCTCGGTGACCAGGCGCTTGTCACTTCGTAATACGTACGCCTGTGAGAGTGAAGATGAGAGCACACAGACGGGGCAATGTGCCCACCCGAACAGGTAGATTGCTATACTGCCAAAAACTTTGCAGTTGCCCCGTAGAGCGCATTAAAGTTGGGGAGAGATCTTGGAAGGGTCAGGTAGCTTGCTTGGAGCCCTTGAAAGGTGTGAGGGGATGTTGTCAAGGGTGCCCTAACGTTACTTTAGCCCTAGAGCTCAACTGTAGCTAAAACCGGTTCTACCAGCATGCTTGCAACATTAAAGGCCAGAGGTTTGGAAATTCTTGTAAATACAAAATACACTCTTTGAAAAATCCTAGGTGGTTGTGGACAGGACCAGAAAGGAAATGATTAATAACATAAGCAGAAGAAAGGACTTGTTATGTATTGTAGGGGTCAGAGCGGTTTTTAATGAAAGTGTTATTTTCCTGTGGACTATTTGTGAAAGGCTCTGCTTGGCTGCTGCTGGTAGAGAGTTTAGTAGAAGGTAGTGATCCCCAGCCGGCGCTATCGCTTCCAAGCAGTAGAGAGCCTCACGAAGTGACGTTGACAAGAAACAGCCAGTGATTTGACAGAAGGCGATTTCTCCCAAAGAGCTGACCCTGGTTAATTCTTAAAGCTGCTTTTCTTAAAGAGTCCCTCAGGCTTTGTGAGAGCGGAGTCCTGTAGACAAATACTTGTCTGCTTCCTACAATGCAAGCTGTGTACACACGCTCGTCGCTCACCTAAAGCGCATTGTTTTCTCAGTCAACAGGGAGTCTAAGTACCTGCAACCTGGAACTTCACCAACCTCTACCCAATGTAATCCGTCATGTAACAATCTGGCTACCGCAGTCCCATATGCAAAGCAGGCTGATGAAAGCTTTTGTTTGCTCTCTGCTAATGTGTGCAATAAAATCCTATCCTACTAATATTATGAATGTGAAAGTTTGGATGTTTGTTATTCGATCACGCAAAAATGGCTGAACGGATTTAATTGAAATTTGGCACACAAATAGTACATTACCTGGAATAACATGTAGGACACTTTTTATTACCATAACCAAAAAGTGGGCGGAGACAAATATAAATTTCACTGGGAAAATGTAAACTGCAGCCATTCTTACACTGTTAATGGTAGGGTTCTCAAACTTTGCACAGTTGGTCACTGGATGACTGGGATTAATATTCAGAAACGTGGGTGGAGCCTACAAAAACCAATCAAAATTCACCTATTGATTTTCAAGGGGAATGTACAGTATAATTGCTGCAATTCTTGCACTGTTAAAGGGAACCAGAGATGAACGATTCACACAAAATAAACATATCAGTTGATAGCTTGTAAAGAATAAATGCTCTACCAGATAATTTCGTCTCTCTGGTGTGCCTTTTTGAGTGTTTTTTATCCATTATTGCTACAGGAAATATCCAATATGGCCGCCAGGTTATAAGCTGTTCTGGATGTGCTGTCTAGCCTCTATGAGACTATAGACAAGCAGGGCTGCAGCAGGCTTTCATCTGTGTGCTTTCAACTTTATTATTCTGGCATGCTGTGTGGCTGCCTGTAGGAAGTATCTCTCGAAGAAATGAAACTGCATACAGTAGATAATGACTGTCTGCACACTGCACACAGATACACTGGTCTGTTTCAGAGCTTTTTTCTCGGCAGCAGCAGCCCCTCCCATGTCAACAGCTCTGAGTAGGAAATTTGAGCCAAGAGGGGGCAGGCTTGGGCTTGAAAAGACTCCACAGAAGAGTGACTTAGCTATAATGATTCCAGGTCAAACCTAGACTGAATCAGTCGGTGGATTCTTATCACAGTTGATAACAGATAGATTAGACTGAGAAGAATAAAACTAAAAGCATGATAGGTGTTTACTGTCATGTTCCCACTGATAAATGTAATAAAATACATGAGGGTGCTTCGTCTCTGGTTCTCTTTAATTGCACAAGCCTCAAACCTGGTACAGTTGGTCATTGGGTGACTGGGGTTCAAATTCAGAAAAGGAGGTGGAGCCACAAACAGCCAATCAGATTTGTTTAATTTCATTGAAAATTATTGATGCAAAGCTCACAAACTTGGTCATTGAGTATGTAATTGTGTGTTAGGGTTAAAAAAAAAAGTGGGCACAGCCAGCACCAGCCAAATACATACCTGGGCAACGCCGGGGTCATCAGCTAGTAATTACATAAGTGCTTATCTGCCTGAAATGTTTATGTTCGGGTTGGCCCTACCATCCTGGAGAGGTAGGGTACAAAAAAAGCCTCTGTGCAATGATCTGCGGGCGATTTCCAGTCAGCGCACACCGCATGCGCTGAAGCAGAAGGAAATCGCCACAGTCACAGAAGCAAAGTACCCAGTATACAGTAGAGCTGTAGAGGAGAATTCCAACCAGCAGATGGAGCTGTGGAGTACAGAGGGATAAGTCCTCTGTACAGTGAAAGATGCCAGATTGAAATTGTACGATTAAACAAGACTGGGCAACAAAGTAGCAACTCAGAAGAAAGCAAGAACAGAGACAGACTATGTGAATGTCTACCAATCTAGTCGCCACAAGCGACGGTAGACATATCATATCAGAACAGAGTAAGAAAGCTAATCGCAAGAGAGGCAATTGCTATCTGCAACACAAGATAGAGCAAAGACAGAGCGTGAACTGAGTAAGGAAGACACAGCAAATAACCACAACCTGAACGCCAAGGAAAATAACAAATGAACTAGCTAAACGCGGTCCCCGCACGATATGCGCAACAGAGACAAGCGCGTTAACGGTACGGCCACCGAACAAAAAGCGCAACAGTTGCAAAACGTACCAACCCTGACTAACAAATGAACATGGAGAAAGAAAACAAACAGATAACGCGAACGCTTGCTAATCGGTTGCCTCACACCAGACAACAGCAAGTGTTCGTTCCAGACAAGACAGACAGACGGAGTAACCAGTAGCAACCGCAGCTAAGGTTATACTCCAAGATTCAGACAAGAAAGATCCACCGCCTCTAACGCTAGGGCGAATGCGATCTAAGAACAGGACAGAACGATTCACTGTCAGCCACCGCTGGCGACGGTACAATCGCACGGACAAGACAGGAAGAATAGGCAGTACAAATTATACACAACCTGACTGCACTAATAGGAATGCAAGGAGCACTCCCCAAGAATTAACTACACTAGAATATAGTAACAAGATGCTGAGGCTCTAAGGTAAGTTTCCCTAATCAGGAACTATGTCGATCCAGGAATTCTGGGTGGAAATGACATTTATACTAGAAACTTTCAAAGGAACAGACAAGCAATTTGCATGACAAGTGGATGCAAATCAGTCAGCCTTGCAAACTGACAGAAAGGACTCTTTTCCCTGGACTGAACTATGCAAGCTGCATAGGAAACAAAGCAGTCCAGGGAATCAAGTCCAGCAGAGCGGATTCTGACACTCTGCTAAATTTGTAAATGAAAAAGAAAAGGTAAACTGGAATTTTTTTATTGAACCACATTGTTGGCATGCATTCTTAACTATTTGACATTCCTGGACGTGAAACTCACATCCAGGAAGCCATGTGCGCTCCTGCGCGTTCCCGCGGCCGATCGCGCGTGTGCACGCGCGCTCCCGGCCCGCGGTTCGTTAGCCAACGAATCAGTGAATCGGGCCATGGTGCCCGATCACTGATTCCTCTCCCCCGCAGAAAAAGCGACAGCTTCTCTCGGAAGCTGCGCTTTTTCTGCTTCCTACGTCGCTCTAAGCGTACTTGTTACGCTTAGAGTGACGTCACTGTAAACAAACGCATGGCTGCCATCTTGTGGCCAAAAAGTAAAGTAAACTACATCTAAATGTTAAATGAAAATAAAAATACACATATAGTTACAAAAAAAATACAATTTCAATCCCACCCTCCCAAAAATACCCACATAAAATGTTTAATTAAAAAAAAAAAAAAAACCATTACAATAAAAAAAAAAAAACACAAATATTTACCTAAGGGTCTAAACTTTTTAAATATCTATGTAAAGATGAAATATTTCTATTTTTTTTTTATTATAAGCTTCTAAATAGTGATGAATGCAAAACGGAAAAAAATGCACTTTTATTTCCAAATAAAATATTGTCGCCATACATTGTGATAGGGACATAATTTAAACGGTGTAATAACCGGGACAAATGGGCATATACAATACATGAGTTTTAATTATGGAGGCATGTATTATTTTAAAACTATAATTGCCGAAAAGTGAGAAATAATGTTTTTTTTCCGTTTTTTTCTTATTCTTCCTTTTAAAATGCATTTACAGTAAAGTGGCTCTTAGTAAAATGTACCAACCAAACAAAGCCTAATTGGTGGCGGAAAAAACAAGATATAGATCAGTTCATTGTGATAAGTAGTAATAAAGTTATAGGCTAATGAATGGGAGGTGAACATAGCTCGGATGCATAAAGTGAAAAACGACTGAATGCGAACTGGTTAATGTGCTATGGAGATGCCCTGGGGGCTAAAAATGGTGCTCAGTTCCGTTTAACATCTTGTCGACAATGTCACGCCGATGGGCGGGAACGTGGCGGCAGCCCCAGGACCGCCTAACGGCGATCGGCGTAAGGCTCTTGGGGCGTGGTTTGCGGGCGATCGCATGCGCCGATGCGCTTGCATCCCCGCTCTGATGCTTCAGTCTCCCAACGGCTATCGTCGATGGGAGACTGTTAGATGGCGAAACCACCGTCTTTTATTGCTGTACAGCGCTGCAATCTAAGGCAGTGCTGTACTGGGAACAGCCGTGTGACACGGCTGTCCCCTCCATTGGCACAAGGGTGATCCACTGTCATAGGCTTAAGCCTATGACAGCCGATCACAGTGATAGGAAGGCAGGGCTGGGACACAGGGAAAAAATCACCATTGTATTTAAAAATAAAACAAATAAATATTTATTTTAAAAAAAAACATTGGGGGAGCGATCAGACCCCACCCTCTGAGAGAAAAGGGGGGGGGGGATCACCTGTGTGCTGTGTTGTTTGGCCCTGCAGCCAGGCCTTAAAGCTGCAGTGGCCCTTTTTGTGAAAAATGGCCTGGTTTTTAGGGGTGTTTAACACTCCGGTCCTCAAGTGGTTAAGTATTGCCGTCAGGCCCCATGATTTGCGCCCCTACACCTTCCTGCAGGCACAGGGACATTGGCAGGGGCACACTGGTGGTTGTGCTTGGCCAGAAATTATTGGAACTCCTCCATAAACCTCTCCACTCTCCAGGCTCACCGAGGTCCCGGCCCAAGTATTACAGTGTATTCATAATATGGAGACTAAGGAAATGCTACTAAAAGCTTTAAAAACAAAGCCTGGTATTTTCGGCTTCACGGCCCATTGAGACGCAGCTATTTGGTTTACTCTGTACTGCTGGTTCAGCTTGTCTGTTATACTCATCAGATCTCTTTATATGACATAGACCATTAAAGACATATGATTTGCCTCTCTTTTATGTAGTGTTAAGATTGAACTTCTGTATATCTGTGTGTGCATATGTACAGAGAGGTGTGTGTGTGTGTGTGTGTGTGTGTGTGTGTGTGTGTGCGTGCGTGCGTGCGTGCGTGCGTGCGTGCGTGCGTGTGTGTGTGTGTGTGTGTGTGTGTGTGTTAGTGTGTGTGTGACCTTGTGTATGTATTTGTACATACTGTATATATCAGTAGATACATGTGCTTGTGTGCATACATGTGAGTATCTCTGTGCACATATTTGTGTATAAGTGTGAGTGCTCATATGTGTGTGCGTGCGTGTGTGTGTCATACCTCCCAACTGTCCCTCTTTTGGATGGACACTCCCTCTTTGGGAGCCCTGTCCCTCCTCATATTTCTATTTAAATATATGTATATATACAGGGCCGGATTACCGACCAGGCAACAAAAGCAGTCGCTTGGGGCCCCCAATAAGAGTCAAAGGGGCCCCATCAGCACTTAAACCAGCCCTCGCCATCCTGTCAGCGGTGGCTGGATGGTATAATGGTTAAAGGGACCCTGAGCAGTGCAGTAACTATGGAAAGATGCATATCATTTTAAAGCTCTCTTTCTCCTCTTTCCAATGATATATAAATGGCCACCCTATGCCTTTTAGTTTTCGCTATTTTCGCGAATGAAATCGCAGCCACAGGACGACTTCTCTCCAAAGTCAGCAGCTCGATTTAGCACAATGCAATGAAATATAAGGAACCCCGGGGGATATAATTGCAAACATCATGCTGGTAGGTGTGAGGATGTAATTGATTAGTTGTGGGTATGCTTAAAGCCCTACCCACAGGCACTGCTCGGAGTCCCTTTAAGGGCTCTGCCACTGACACAGGAGACCAGGGTTCGAATCTCGGCTCTGCCTGTTCAGTAAGCCAGCACCTATTCAGTAGGAGACCTTAGGCAAGTCTCTCTAACACTGCTACTGCCTATAGGGCGCGTCCTAGTGGCTTCAGCTCTGGCGCCTTTAGTCCGCCAGGAGAAAAGCGCGATATAAATGTTACTTGTCTTGTCTTGTCAAATGATGCCGTGCGCTGCTGATTGTCTTCAGAGCCAGGCTCTCCTCCTAGGTCCCCCTCCTGCTGCCCACTCTGCCCTCCCTTCCCACAGAGAACCACAGCTGCAGCAAGAATGATAGCAGCAGATGGCAAACGCTCACTCACCTATCCATGATCCAAGCGATAGAGATCCCGTCGTCTGAAACCCATCTGTCTCTTCTACAGTGCAGCCGCTCGCTCTGAACTTCCTGATTCTCAGATCAGACAGAAAGTAGGAAGTAGTAATAGTAGTAGTAACAGAGCGGCAGCACTCTAGAGGAGACAGATGGGCTCCGGATGACGGGACCTCTATTGCTTGGATCGCAATAGGTGAATGTGAGTCATCTGGTGCTGTCATTCTCCCCCGCTGTGGCTGCCTTCTCTGCTGGACTATCGTATTCACTGGGATGGAAGCTGCATGGTGGCTGTCTAGTTTGGGAGGAAATCAGTTGATCGGTGGTGGGGGTGGTTATGTAATTCTGTCTGGGGAACAGCTTCCGGTTTGGTGGTGTCCAGAGCTTTCTGCTATCGCCAGGTTGGAGATGCAGGGGGAAAGTGCTGCTGCTGTGATATCTGTCTCTTCACAGGGGTGCCCCAGCCCCTTAGTGCAAATGTCCCAGCCATTCATCTCTCATTCTGCATTTTGCCGCTGCTATTCCCTGCATTGTGCAACCACAGAGGAAAGCGAGCTTTTGCACATAGCAACCAGTAGCTCGGCTGCCCCGGTGTGTGCGGCATGTTGCTGAGCAGCTGCATCTTCTGATTCTATTACGACATGATGGGGGGGCCCAAATTAATTACTTTGCTTAGGGCCCCATTTAGCCTTAATCCAGCTCTGCATATATATATATATATATATATATATATATATATATATACTAGCTGATAGCCCGGCGTTGCCCGGGTATGCATTTGGCTGGTTTTAACTCCACCCTCTTTTTCTAACCCTAACACACAATTACTCAATTACCTAGTTTGTGAGCTTTGCGATGTTTGGCATCAATAATTTGCATTGAAACGAAACAAATCTGATTGGCTCCACCCACCTTTCTGAATATTAATCACAGTCACCCAACAACCAACTGTGCAGAGTTTGAGAACCCTACCATTAACAGTGTAAGAATGGCTGCAGTTTACATTTTCCCAATGAAATTTGTATTTTTCTCCACCGAGCGCTTTGCAGTCTTTGGCATCAATAATTTGCATTGAGATTAAACAAATCTGATTGGCTGTTTGTGACTCCACCCCTTTGTCTGAATTTGAACCCCAGTCACCCAATGACCAACTGTACCAGGTTTAAGGCTTGTGCCATTAACAGTGCAAGAATGGCAGCAATTAAATATTCCCCTTAAAAATCAATAGGTGAATTTTGATTGGCTTTTGTAGGCTCCACCCACTTTTCTGAATATTAATCCCAGCCACCCAGTGACCAATTGTGCAAAGTTTTAGAACCCTACCATTAAAAGTGTAAGAATTGCTGCAGTTTACATTTTCTCAGTGAAATTTGCATTTGTCTCCGCCTACTGATGACCCAGCATTCCCCGTTATGTATTTTGCAGGTGCTGGCTCCGCCCACTTTTCCTAACCCTAACACACAATTAATCAATTATTCAATGACCAAGTTTGTGAGCTTTGCGGTCTTTGGCATCAATAACCTGCATTAAAATGAAACAAATCATATTGGCTGTTTGTGGCTCCACCCCCTTTTATACATTTAAACCCCAGTCACCCAATGATCAACTGTACCAGGTTTAAGGCTTGTGCCATTAACAGTGCAAGAATGGCAGCAATGTAAATATTCCCCTGAAAAATCAATAGGTAATTTTTGATTGCCTTTTGTAGGCTCCACCCACTTTTCTGAATATTAATCCCAGTCACCCAGTGACCAACTGTGCAAAGTTTGAGAACCCTACCATTAACAGTGTAAGAATGGCTGCTGTTTACATTTTCCCAGTAAAATTTGTATTTGTCTCCGCCCACTTATGACCCGGCGTTGCCCGCTTATGTATTTGGCTGGTGTTGGCTGTGCCTACTTTTCTAACCCTAACACACAATAAATCAATTACCAAGTTTTTGAGCTTTGCGGTGTTTGGCATCAATAATTTGGATTGGAATGAAACAAATCTAATTGGCTGTTTGTGGCTCCACCCCCTTTCTGAAATTGAACCCTAGTCACCCAATTATCAACTGTACCAGGTTTGAGGCTTGTGCCATTAACGTGCAAGAATGGCAGCAATGTAAATATTCCCCTTGAAAATCAATAGGTGAATTATGATTGGCTTGTGTAGGCTCCACCCACCTTTCTGAATATTAATCCCAGTCACCCAATGAATGGCTGCAGTTTACATTTTCCAGTGAAATTTGTATTTGTCTCCGCCCCCTTTTTGGTTATGGGAATACAAAGTATCCTATACTTTATTCCAGGTAATGTACTATGTGTGTGCCAAATTTCACTCAAATCCGTTCAGCCATTTTTGCGTGATCGAGTAACAAACATCCAAACATCCGAACTTTCCCATTTATTATATTAGTAGGAATTATCTACTAACTTCTAGTAGACCTAAGCCCATTTCAAAATGGGCTCTAGGTCTGGTTGAAACCTCACCTCCCTCTCCTCCCCTCCCTCTGGTCCCCTCCCCTTCCCTCTCATCCTACCCCCTGACCGTCCCCACCGCCGCACAGCCACCACGCATGCGCGCGCCCCTTGTGGCCCAGTCCTCCCTCAGCTCTCCTCAGTCTCTGCGTCCCTCCCTGCACATGCGCAGTAGCACAAAACACGGGACACACACACACACACACACACAGGAAGTGCAGGGATGGGACACAGAGACAAAGGGGTTATTATAGAGGATTGTGTTGGAATGACTCTAAACGTTATTCGCATCCTTTAAATGGATATGTTGCTAATTTTAAAATGTTAATATGCAGGAAAATGAACCAGGATAGAAATGACCAGTGTGGCTTGAATTATAAAACAACATATTTTTCTTATGAAATCTTTATGGTATGCATGACTAGGGGTGTGATGGGGGCGTGATCAAGGGTGTGGCTTAAGTGCCCCTCTTTCTCATCTCAAAAAGTTGGGAGGTATATGAATCATTGGAGTTGCTAATGGGGCCCCCCAAGCACTCTATACGTAACAATTGATACAATGCACCAAAACCTGCCAATGGCAACTACAGTGTCAGAGCTGCAAGAAGGGAATGGGGACTGGGAACAGCTTGTTAATGATTACCACTATTCAAAGCATCTATAGAAGTGATTATTACCAGCACAGGACCAACAAAGAGCTAATACTGTGGTTAAGGGAGGGCCCTGGTGCAGTCACAACCTCTGCACCCTCTATTGCTATACCACTGGTATGAATGTGTGGGCAAGCACATGAGGATGTATATTGTGTCTGCGTACACATATGTACTGTATATACAGCTACCTACACACATGCAAAAATTGTCGCCCATCAGGGATCGAGAAACTATACCTGGAGCAATGCAGTACAGACACATTCATAGGCTTGAGGCTAGCAATATACCCTGTTGCTATGGGGGGGGGGGGGGGGGGGGCAGAGGGACGACGATCGGCGGCTTAAATCTGTTGGCGGGACTAGCAAAAAGCATTGCGAACAGTTGTGCTTGTGGATTGGGGGTCATTAAAAATAAAAATAAGACGGCACGGATCTTTATTGATGCCCGAACAATATTGATCGGTGACCGCTGTACACATATAACGATCGTCTGCTGAGACGGTCCTTGTCGGCCATTTCAGATGATGATTATTGCATGGGTGTACGTACGGCTGTGAATATTTGAAAACACAGAGAAATGCACTCTGTATGTATTTAGAGAGTTTAGCCTGTCTAATTTCCCCTCATCTGTGACTAATCACCAGTGCAATTTGATTTCTCAGCTGTGTCAGCTGGCTGCCTTGGCAGAACAGCTCATTTGTAAACACAGGATGTTAACCCTAGGTCTGCTTCCATGAAAGCAGGAAGTAGACACACTGCAGTTTCATCGCAGGATTTGTATCAGCTGTAACAAAGAAATGTTTTTCTTTACATGTTATTATGCTGCTGCTTATCTATTAGCAGCAGAGAGGAAGTTCTGTCCGCTTTAAGCGTAATCCTATTTTATGCTGACGTATCCTGTAACTTTCAGATCTGCAGGAAACTCCGTGAGTTATTAGTTGAAGCGAGTCTATCGTTTTACAATGAAGGAAAGTGGAACTTCTTGTTCCTGCCATCCCGCGCAATTTGTCCTTCCAACTGGCAGGCCAGTGTTTTTACATGATTGAATTTTCCCATCTCCGCTATGCGCAGCACACCGCAGGCAGCGAGGAGGCCGCCAGGACCGGCCCTGGGGGAGATCCCCCCGGGGAGATACGATATTTTTATAATGTTTACTCTTTTCCCGCCAGAGATACAGGATACAGTACACCACGGTCTTCAAAACACTGACTGCTATTTCACGACCAGGGGTGGAAAATCTCCCCGAGCGCGCTCAGTAATGACCACAACAGAGGAAATGGCAGTATCCCTCCGGTGCTGGGGGGTAAGGGGAGGGGGGAGGACCTGAGGGGGAAGGGGGGGCAGCGTCACTGCTGTTGG
Source organism: Hyperolius riggenbachi (assembly GCF_040937935.1). Lineage (NCBI taxonomy): Eukaryota > Metazoa > Chordata > Amphibia > Anura > Hyperoliidae > Hyperolius > Hyperolius riggenbachi. The sequence continues at coordinate 53,814,179 of NC_090646.1, forward strand.
GCTGACATCAGCCTCACGGAATGTTCACGGCGCGGAATCTTTTGTGGCAGTAACCAGAGACACGCTGTGGCAGGCAGAATACCTGTGGACTGCCCGCTCTGACCACAGATGAGCCGGTTAAGAGAGACATCAGTCTAGGAGGAAATTGAATTCAGATTAGCAGTCTGTAAGTCAATTTATGTCTTCATGGGAATACGTCAGATGGGATCACGGCAGAGCCGGATCATCCACAAGGCCACCTAGGCAGTTGCTAGGGCCGGGAGAGAGTCTAGGGGCCTGGTAGATGCTAGCCCCCACCAAATCTTACTAAAACAAGCCAGGTGATTGTCAGCGGTGGGCAGAAACTGTTGCCCAGGCCCTGTTTCATCTTCATCTTTTCTGGATCACAGCCTCAGACAAGGCAGGCTATTAGAGAGAGATTATGAATGCAAGCTACGGCTCGGAGTCACTTTAAAGGGAACCCCCGAGGTGAAAGGTATATGGAGGCTGCCATTTTTATTTCCTTGTTAACAATGCCATTTGCCTGGCAGCCCTGAACTTCTGGCATAGGTTACAACCCTGTAACAAGCATATGGGTAATCCAGCTACCAGAGTACCTGATCTGCTGCATGCTTGTTCAGAGTCTATGGCTAATGGTGATGCTTGTAGAAGAGACAAAAAACAGATGGAAACCGGGAGCCCAATCTGGTGTATTACCGTTGATTCATAAGGTAAGTATATTATAGTGATAAATTTATACTCACAAAGATGGGTTGCAGCCTGAGGCAACCACTCTACGGCAGCAGGTGGGGAAAAGCCACCCCAACTAGGCCTTTTGTATATTGGGAGAAGATCGCAACTCTTTAAAGGACCAGCTGAGGTGGAAGCAGTGGCCTTATTAGGGGGCCGTGAGTAGATAACGTAGTAATAGGAGGCGCCCAGGTAGCTCCAATATAACAATAGTTACTAGCTATGAGTATAAATAGCTCTATAGTATCAACTATACAGTATACAAAGTAGGGTCCTACCTTGCGGATTCAGTAGGCCTTTTTTGAAATAAAAGAAAATGTATTGGACACTTTCTAAAAATGACCATTATACTCATAGCCAGGGCCGGATTTGTACTCTTTACCAGCCAAGGCCAATTTCACCAGCCCCCCCTCCCCCCTTCAGTATAGGTAGCGAGATGACCCCTCCCCCCTTCCCTCCAGTATAGGTAGCCAGATGACCCCTCCCCTCCCCTTCCCATTCACTGATCTCCGGGCTACCGGGGGGTGGCACGGGGGCACGCGAGTGCGCCCGCGGGAACGCGCAGAAGCAAGCAAAAGCAGCCGCCTGGACGTGAGGATCACGTCCAGGTGACATAAATGGTTAAAAGCACCCCATTAAGATATGTGATGATTTCTATGCCCGTATACAGCTTATTTACTGTACTAGAGTCATGTGACAATTTTATCTGTTTGTTAACCAGGAAGTGTTAAATAAAGTTTATTTAGAGAGCAGAGAAAAAAAGAAAGAAAAGAGAACAGTGTGTATTCTTGAGAGAAACCAACGCATGGTGTCTGTGTGCAGTTTATTCGCCGCCATATCCACTGTAACTCACAAGATAAGATTAGAAAGCAGTGTCAGGCTGGCGGTTATCCCACCTCTTATATCAAATAAAAATGGTAATAAGCACAGTTAAGTTGGGTGGGTGATGTGTGTGGGTGGGGGAGTGGATTTGGGGCCCTGGGGCAAATTCCCAGGTTGTCCATATGGTTGCTTCCCTCCGGCCCTGCGAGCGCTGGATAAACTCGGCAGCCTGTAGCATGATTGTCTGTGGTACAGGAAGTGGTACAGGAAGTGAGCATTGTCTGGGCTCCTGATCAGGTATTTTACAAGCAATGTATCAGACATCAGCTAATCGAGGCATTACTACACAGAGGTTAGACACAATCCGTATCCCTGTCACTGAGTGCCTACAGGGGACTAGGAACACATTTTTGTTTGGAGTTGGTATAGAAGTGAACATGCAGCACAAGCCCTGGGTGGCAGTAAGCAATAGCCATTCCCCAGAAGATTTGTTTTAACATTTTTACAATCTGAAATATTAGTTTGCTTCTTGAAAAGAGCCCAAAACCAATTTCAGAGGAGCTTTTTTGCTAAGTATCTGACATATTGCTGGAAAATGGCTTCCGTGCCGTGCCAGAAACAACATGAATGGCTCAGAGCACCGTCATATATCACTAACGGGGACAGTAACAATCAAAACAGTGACCTTTGCCGTGGGAGGGGGGAGAAAGGGATAGGGGCAGCCATATGCAGAATGCTTTGACAAGGTCTCGGCAGAATTCGCTCCACACATTGGAAGCTTCCGTGTGATCTGATTCCTGACCTTCTCGAGAACGGCCTTTGCTTGCCAAGGACAACCTCACTGGGGTTAGTGGCTGCCAAGCGAGAGCCGTTCGTGGATTAGCTTGTCTGGGCTCCTTTCAAAATTTTATGGTTTGTTGAGTTTCCTATTTTTAAATTAAGGATCAATCTCACAGCTTTGACTCTTTCGCACAGAGTTTCTGGTTAAATTTGCGCATTATAAAACAAAAAAAATGGAGCATCGATATGAGAGATGTGTGGACACGCTTAATTACACCTGAACTGAGAGGAATAGGGAGGCTGCCAACTTGATTTCATTTTAAAGCAAATGTGAAAAAAAATTCAGATACTTACCTATGGAGAGAGAAGGTTCCGGATTCTATAGAGACTTCCCAGTCCTCTCTCGTGTCTTACTTTTCCCGATGTCCGGTGTTCGAATTTGCCACCTCCGGGAGCCCTCAGAAGGCTTTCAGAGTGCTCCTGTCCGCTGTCCCTAAGGGCTTCCAAGGATGGGCCACTCCATACTGTGCAACCGCATGTAAGCGCGTGTGCAGTACAGGGCCGCCCATCTTTGGGAGCATCCGGAGACACGCATGCTTCCAAAGCCTTCTGAAGATTCCCAAAGGCGTATTCCATCAGTTGGTTGAATATACAGAATGCAACAGGGGTGACAGCGCTGGAACGAGAGGACAGGGAAGGCTCTACAGGAGCATTCCCTCTCCATAGGTAAGTATTAAACTTTTTTTTACAAAGTTCCGTATCACTTAGATACTCACCTATGTAGAGGCAAGTCTCTGGATCCCCTGGACCCTCAGTCCGCCGCTGTGCCCTGTGGAAATTCTGTGCCTTCGGGACTCCTCCGCAGGTTTCTGAGGCACTCGCAACCCTGTAAAAAAAAAACAAAAAAAAACAAAACAAGAAAATGATGTAGTCTGTACAGTGCTGCAGAAGATGTCAGCGCTTTGAGTCCCCAGGGAGAAAAGCGCTATATAAATATTATTGTTATTGTTATATAAATACATAATAACAATATGGCATGACATTATGCTCTGACTGTGGTAGGATTAGATTGTGAGTTTCTCTGAGGACAGTCAGTAACATGACTATGTACTCTGTAAAGTGCTGCAGAAGATGCCATTGATATATAAATGCATCATAATAATATGGTAGGACATTAGACTATGACTATGGTAGGGAATAGATTGTGAGCTCCTCTGAGGACAGTCAGTGACATGACTATGTACTCTGTAACACTCTACAGAAGATAGCAGTGCTATATAAATACATAATAATAATATGGTAGGACATTAGACTATAACTGTAGTAAGATTAGCTTGTGAGCTCCTCTGAGGACAGTCAGTGACATGACTATGTGCTCTGTAAAGTGCTGCAGAAGATGTCAGCTCTATAAAAATACATAATAATAATATGGTAAGACATTAGACTATGAGTAGGGTAGGATTAGATTGTGAGCTCCTCTGAGGACAGTCAGTGACTTGACTATGTACTCTGCAATGTGCTGCAGAAGGTGTAAGTGCTTATAAATACATGAGAATAATACAGAAGGGCATTAGACTATAACTATGGATTGTGAGCTCCAAGGGATGCTTTTCCCCTGAGTGCATGAGCACGTTGTCCTACTGGACATTGGTGGACCTTATTTGCATATGCCAGGTCCAGAAACACTTGTACATGGCTGGAAGAGTGGCCTGATGAGGGACCCAGTGCTGGATGAGTAGCCTCCACAGGGATCTGGCAAGCAAAGCAAGCAAGAGGTAAGTATCTAAATTTCAGTAATGAGTATGCAAAAAAAAAAAAAAAAAAACTAGGATATCTTGTATACGATGCACTGAAAAAAAGTATGTATTTTTACTCTCCATAGGAGTGCATTGTGAAAAAACGTTCAATTAAAATATATTTAATGTAAACTGAGCAACAACAAAAAACATGGACATTACCTTCCACATCAGTTGTCCTGTAACTGACAGCAATTCTACATTTTAAAAGTTTGGGGGTGTAGGAAAGTTAAATGACAACTGAAGCAAGAGGAATATGGAGGCTGCCATATTTTTTTCCTTCTAAGTAATACCAGTTGCCTGGTAGCCCTGTTGATCCTCTGCCTCTAATACTTTTAGCCATAGACCCTGAACAAGCATGCAGCAGATCAGAGGTTTCTGACATTATTGTCAGATCTGAAAAGATTAGCTGCATGCTTGTTTCTGGTGTTATTCAGACACTAATGCAGCCAAATAGATCAGCAGGGCTGCCAGGCTACTGGCATTGTTTAAAAGGAAATAAATATGGCAGCCTCCGTATTCTTCTTACCACAGCTGTCCTTTAAATACCTGTGTGCACTGTTTTGTAGTTTCCTAAATTAAGATTAAAGGGGCACTATGGCGAAAAATTGGAAAATGTAAAATATGTGCAAACATAAATAAATAAGAAGTGTGTTTTTTTCCAGAGTAAAATGAGCCATAAATGACTTTTCTCCTATGTTGCTGTCACTTACAGTAGGTAGTAGAAATCTGACAGAAGTGACAGGTTTTGGACTAGTCCATCTCTTCATAGGGGATTCTCAGGGATTTATTTATTTTCAAAAACACTTAGTGAATGGCAGTTGCTCTGTCCAACTGACAAAAAACTGTGTAGCGAGCAGGGCAGCTGGCCAGCATTATTGGTGCTAGTAAAAAAGGGCGCACAGGGATAGTGGACAAAAAGGGCGCCACCATAGACTGCAATGCAAAGTATCGGCTATTCGGCGCCCGACAGGAAAAAAGGGCGCGCGAGAAACAGCGGTTACAGGGATCGTGTTAACAAAAGTTTTTGTTTACAGAATAAGGTTTATAACAAATATCATTAACAAGTTCGTATTGAGTTTGTGTTATACTTATTTTTTCGTTTTTACATTTCGCTTATATCAGTTTTTACTTATTATTTAGTTTAAAAATTTCGCTTACAAAAGTATAACAACTAAATTTTCATAGTTACATAGTTACATAGTTATTTTGGTTGAAAAAAGACATACGTCCATCGAGTTCAACCAGTACAAAGTACAACTCCAGCCTGCTCCCTCACATATCCGTGTTGATCCAGAGGAAGGCGAAAAAACCCTTACAAGGCATGGAAACCCTTACAAGGCATTCGTTTACACTTCTTTGATCATTTAAAAATTTGTTTTCATATGTATAATGCGTAAATACCGTTTTCAACCTTATTGTATTAGAAATACATCGCTTTTGGTATTAACTTTGTTTTACACTTATAATGCGTTGATTATAGTTACTAAAATATCGCTTTTAATATTACTGTTATTTTAAGGTTGTTTTTACATTTATAATGCGTTGATTATAGTTACTAAAATATCGCTTTTAATGTTACTAGGGATGGTCGGAATGCCCAATTCCGATTCCGTGGTAATTCCGCATTCCGTCATGTACCGATTACCGATTCCGCTTTCCGCTACCAATTTCCGCATTCCAAGGCGGAATTTCCGCCGGAAATCGCGGAAATTCCACCCGACTTTAACATCGATTTTCTCAAAAACTATAAGGTCTTTTTGAAAACTTTTTTTTGCATCTTGCTCAGAATGTTCTGTTTAATAAACCCTAAAAATTTGGTGTTTCTAGGACTTACGGGGGCTTTTCTATTAACTGCTAAATTCGGCAGATTTTTACTGTAATGTAAAATGCAGAAAATAGGCAGATGCAGATTTTCTGCATTTTTCATTACAGTAAAAATCAGCCAACTTTAGCGGTTAATAGAAAAGCCCCCTTAAGTCCTAGAAACACCAAATTTTCAGCGTTTATTAAACAGAACCTTGTGAACAAGATGCAAAAAAAAGTTTTCAAAAAGACCTTATAGTTTGTGAGAAAATCGATGTTAAAGTCGGGTGGAATTTCCGCGATTTCCGGCGGAAATTTCCGTGATTTCCGGCGGAAATCCGCCTACGGCACTTACATTACCGATTTCCGCATTCCGATGCGGAAATGCAATTTCCGATCGGAATTTCGGAAATTGCATTTCCGCGGAATCTGAATGAGCATCCCTAAATGTTACTGTTATTTTAAGATTTCTAATGCTTGTAAGGCTATCTATTGTATTGTATATACAGGATCTTCTAAAAAAATTAGCATATTGTGATAAAGTTCATTATTTTCTGTAATGTACTGATAAACATTAGACTTTCATATATTTTAGATTCAAATACACACAACTGAAGTAGTTCAAGCCTTTTATTGTTTTAATATTGATGATTTTGGCATACAGCTCCTGAAAATCCAAATATCCTATCTCAAAAAATTAGCATATTTCATCCGACCAATAAAAGAAAAGTGTTTTAAAACAAAAAAAGTCAACCTTCAAATAATTATGTTCAGTTATGCACTCAATACTTGGTCGGGAATCCTTTTGCAGAAATGACTGCTTCAATGCAGCGTGGCATGGAGGCAATCAGCCTGTGGCACTGCTCAGGTGGTATGGAGGCCCAGGATGCTTCGATAGCGGCCTTAAGCTCATCCAGAGTGTTGGGTCTTGCGTCTCTCAACTTTCTCTTCACAATATCCCACAAATTCTCTATGGGGTTCAGGTCAGGAGAGTTGGCAGGTCAATTGAGCACAGTAATACCATGGTCAGTAAACCATTTACCAGTGGTTTTGGCACTGTGAGCAGGTGCCAGGTCGTGCTGAAAAATGAAATCTTCATCTTCATAAAGCTTTTCATCAGATGGAGGCATGAAGTGCTCCAAAATCTCCTGATAGCTAGCTGCATTGACCCCGCCCTTGATCAAACACAGTGGACCAACACCAGCAGCTGACCGGGTCAGGAAAATATGGCGTGGGGAAAAAATGGCGCACAGTGATAAATCTTTTAAAACGGTATTTATAGTTTTAAGGATATGCAGTAACTTTATTTAAAACGCTATTTATCGTTGGTCTGACCCCCGCCCCTCATGTCCTGCGGTGTCCCCCGGTTCCTGTCTGCCTCCCCCGCCCCCCCTCGCACGTCCAATTTTGTCTCCCAGTGATTTCATCTCTGCCCCGGACTGGAGTGTAATGCTACAACAGTCCTACCTAAGCAGATCTTACGAACAGCTGGTGGATGTATCTGCTCGCTGCCGCCGGAGACTTTCTGATGCACCAATCACGCTGGGGGCGCTGCTCCAGAATTGCCAATCACCGCTGCTCATTTCTCTGCTCCGTCTGCTAATTGGACCCAATGCTCCCGCCTCCGAGACCATCGCGTCCAATTAGCAGACGGAGCAGAGACATGAGCAGCGGTGATTGGCAATTCTGGAGCAGCGCCCCCAGCGTGATTGGTGCATCAGAAAGTCATCAGCGGCAGCGAGCAGATACATCCACCAGCTGTTCGTAAGATCTGCTTAGGTAGGACTGTTGTAGCATTACACTCCAGTCCGGGGCAGAGATGAAATCACTGGGAGACAAAATTGGACGTGCGAGGGGGGCGGGGGAGGCAGACAGGAACCGGGGGACACCGCAGGACATGAGGGGCGGGGGTCAGACCAACGATAAATAGCGTTTTAAATAAAGTTACTGCATATCCTTAAAACTATAAATACCGTTTTAAAAGATTTATCACTGTGCGCCATTTTTTCCCCACGCCATTTTTGACTGTACGCCAGCTGACATGGCACCCCAGACCATCACTGACTGTGGGTACTTGACACTGGACTTCAGGCATTTTGGCATTTCCCTCTCCCCAGTGTTCCTCCAGACTCTGGCACCTTGATTTCCGAATGACATGTAAAAGTTGCTTTCATCCGAAAAAAAGTACTTTGGACGACTGAGCAACAGTCCAGTGCTGCTTCTCTGTAGCCCAGGTCAGGTGCTTCTGCCGCTGTTTCTGGTTCAAAAGTGGGTTCATGCTTCCATCTGCTGAAAAGCTTTATGGAGATGAAGATTTCATTTTTCAGCACAACCTGGCACCTGCTCACAGTGCCAAAACCACTGGTAAATGGTTTACTGACCATGGTATTACCGTGCTCAATTGGCCTGCCACCTCTCCTGACCTGAACCCCATAGAGAATTTGTGGGATATTGTGAAGAGAAAGTTGAGAGACGCAAACCCAACACTCTGGATGAGCTTAAGGCCGCTATCGAAGCATCCTGGGCCTCCATAACACCTGAGCAGTGCCACAGGCTGATTGCCTCCATGCCACGCCGCACTGAAGCAGTCATTTCTGCAAAAGGATTCCCGACCAAGTATTGAGTGCATAGCTGAACATAATTATTTAAAGGTTGACTTTTTTTGTTTTAAAAACACTTTTCTTTTATTGGTCGGATGAAATATGCTAATTTTTTGAGATAGGAAATTTGGGTTTTCATGAGCTGTATGCCAAAATTATCAATATTAAAACAATAAAAGGCTTGAACTACTTCAGTTGTGTGTATTTGAATCTAAAATATATGAAAGTCTAATGTTTATCAGTACATTACAGAAAATAATGAACTTTATCACAATATGCTAATTTTTTGCGAAGATCCTGTATTTATATATACTTTTCTCTATTTATAATATTAATCTATACGTGATTTTAAGACTATTTATTCTATTACAAATATATAAATTATTTTATTCATGTTATTTGTAGAGAAGTATTTTAAGGATTAAATATATTATTGTTTATATGTGTTTAGGGTGTTTGTGCGGTGGGGATGGTTTAGGCATTACCAGGGGGGTCTAGGGGTTAGGGATAGGTACAGGGAGGGTTAGGTATAGTTACAGTATAATATATGCAATCAGGGGGTCGTTAGGATTAGGCACCACCAGGGGGGTGGTTAGGGTTAGGCACCACCAGGGGGGTCGTTAGGATTAGGCACCACTAGGGGGGTGGTTAGGGTTAGGCACCACCAGGGGGGTCTTAGGGTTAGGCACCACCAGGGGGGTCTTAGGGTTAGGCACCACCAGGGGGGTCTTAGGGTTAGGCACCACCAGGGGGGTCTTAGGGTTAGGCACCACCAGGGAGGTCTTAGGGTTAGGCACCACCAGGGGGGTCTAGGGGTTAGGGATAGGTACAGGGAGGGCTCTGTGTGAGAGTAAGGTTAGGTATAGTTACAGCACAATATATGTAATATATACAATTTATTAAATTATATATATTTAAACAAAGAGGGGGTCTAGGGGTTAGGGATAGGGATACGGAGAGATCTGTGTGAGCCTACAGTTCGGTATAATTACAGTAAAATATCTGTAAAACCTACCATTGCTATGTTTAATACAAGTGTAAATATGGTTTTTGTTATAGACGATATTTGACGTTTCTTTTCAGAATTTGTTTGTTGTTATAGACGGTATTTTGCCATTTCATTTCCGTTTATTTAACCTATTTAGCACTAAATTTTCGTTTACAACCCCTTAAAAGAAAAATATGGTTTTGCATTAAAACTTAAAATTTCGGCTATACCCCGCGCCCTTTTTTCCAGGCGCCCTTTTTTGATACACGCAGCATTATTGTTTAAATCCTTTATAGGGAATATCTTTATGAAGAATACAAGCCTTGCTGTGAATCCTCTAGGAAGAGATGGACTAGTCCACAACCTGTCAGTTCTCAGATTTCTACTACCTACTGTAAGTGACAGCAACATAGGAGAAAAGTCATTTATGGCTCATTTTATTCTGGAAAAAAAACATACTTCTTATTTGCTTATGTTTGCACATGTTTAAAATTTTCTTTGGTTTGAATTAAACAAAAAAAAAATAACGATTCTGGACAAAATGGCGTCATGTGACAAGTTTATCCTTCCCCTTTCAGACAAGTGATAAGTGAAATCTTCCACAAGCGTCCTGCGGGCCCGGAGAGGACCTGTGCAGGTGATCAGGGGGTCACCCTCTCTCTCTTTGTGAATGAAGCTTTTGTCTCCGCCACGCTCTTCAGCCTGTTAAGTTGCTGCGTTTTCTGACACTTTTACAGAGCGCATTTGATGTTTTATATACCGGGGGAAAAAAAGAAAAAAAAAGATTTGGATTTAATAAAATGTAACTCTACAGGAAATTATTTGAAATGAAGAAAATATGCCTTTTGGTAACTCTGTGGATAGCTTTACAGTTCCTAGTCGATGGAATATCAAAGATCCCCCCCTCCCCCCGCTCCGCTCAAGTGCTTCAAGGTGTTGTGGGGACCGTTACCATATTGGATTCTCGGCCTTCTGTTTTTTTGATTCTCTGAAATGAGGTCCAGGTGCGGGGGGGGGGGGGGGGGGCAGGTAAAACGCACGGCCCCATGTCGTTGTATATTTAAACATTCCTGCGCTGGTGTTTAGCAGCCCGCTGTAAGTACGCTCGGAGGGCCTGTTTTCTCTGGTGTCAGTGGAGTGTCAGGCTCGGATTATATTCTGTATTGTGTACTGGTAAATGTGTGACAATCACATGAATAGGTCAGATCATGTGCTGTAGTCAATCCTCCTTCATGTCTCCAGTACAAAAGAAAAAAGATAAAATTTGGGGGGTGAATACCTCCAGCTTCTTAACAGCAGATGGAAACTTTTCCATATTCAAACAATGTGCAGACTAATCCCAGGTTTAAAGGTAACCCGAGGCAAGAGTGATATGGAGGCTGCCATATTTATTTATTACACAGCTGATGACCCGGCGTTGCCCGGTTATGTATTTGGCTGGTGTTGGCTGCGCCCACTTTTTCTAACCCTAACACACAATTACTTAATGACCAAGTTTGTGAGATTTGCGGTCTTTGGCATCAATAATTTGCATTGACATGAAACAAATCTGATTGGATGTTTGTGGCTCCACCTCCTTTTCTGAATTTTAACCCCAGTCACCCAATAACCAACTATACCAGGTTTGAGGCTTGTGCCATTAACAGTGCAAGAATGGCAGCAATTACAAATTCCCTTTGAAAATCAATAGGTGAATTTTGATTGGCTTTTATAGGCTCCACCCACTTTTCTGAATCATAATCCCAGTCACCCAGTGACCAACTGTGCACAGTTTGAGAACCCTACCATTAACAGTGGAAGAATGGCTGCAGTTTAAATTTTCTCAGTGATATTTGTATTTGTCTCCGCCCACTTTTTGGTTATGGGAATAAAAAGTATCCTATACTTTATTCCAGGTAATGTACTGTGTGTGTGCCAAATTTCATTCAAATTCGGTCAGCCATTGTTGCGTGATCAAGTAACAAACATCTAAACATCCGAACATCCAAACTTTCCCCTTTATAATGCTAGCTGGTTGCCCGGGTATATATTTGGCTGCTGTTGGCTCCACCCACTTTTCCTAACCCTAAGACACAATTACTTAATGACCAAGTTTGTGAGCTTTGTGGTCTTTGGCATCAATAATTTGCATTGAAATAAAATAAATCTGAATGGATGTGGCTCCACCCCTTTTCTGAATTTAAACCCCAATCACCCAATGGCCTAGTGTACCAGGTACAGGTGATTAACAGTGCAAGAGGCTTGTGCCATTAACAGTGCAAGAATAGCAGCAATTAAATATTCCCTTTACAAATCAATAGGTGGATTTTGATTGGCTTTTGTAGGCTCCACCCACTTTTTTGAATATTAATCCCAGTCACCCAGTGACCAACTGTGCAAAGTTTGAGAACCCTACCATTAACAGTGTAAGAATGGCTGCAGTTTACATTTTCCCAGTAAAATTTGTATTTTTCTCCACCCGCTGATTTTCTCACATTGTTCGGGTATGTATTTGGCTGGTGTTGGCTCCACCTACTTTTCCTAACCCTAACACACAATTACTCAATGACCAAGTTTGTGAGCTTTTCGGTCTTTGGCATCAATAATTTGCATTGAGATTAAACAAATCGGATTGGCTGTTTGTGGCTCCACCCCTTTGTCTGAAATTGAACCCCAGTCACCTAATGATCAACTGTACCAGGTTTGAGGCTTGTGCCATTAACAGTGCAAGAATGGCAGCAATTACAAAATCCCCCTTGAAAATCAATAGGTGAATTATGATTGGCTTTTACAGACTCCACCCACCTTTCTGAATATTAATCCCAGTCATCCTGTGACCAACTGTGCAAAGTTTGAGAGCCCTGCCATTAACAGTGTAAGAATGGCTGCAGTTTACATTTTCTCAGTGAAATTTGTATTTGTCTCCACCCCCTTTTTGGTTATGGGAATAAAAAGTATCCTATACTTTATTCCAGGTAATGTACTATATGTGTGCCAAATTTCATTCAAATCCGTTCTGCCATTTTTGCGTGATCGAGTAACAAACATCCAAACATCCGAACTTTCCCCTTTATTATATTAGTAGGATTAGTGAGATTATTTTAAACAATGCAAGTTGCCTGGCTGTCCTGGTTATTCTCTGCTTCTTACACTTATAGCCATAGATAGGGATGCTCATTCGGATTCTGCAAATTAAAATGTTCGCATTTCCGATCGGGAAATCAACATTTCTGATCTCAACTCAGAAAACTGAAATTTACTGCAACTTGGTAATTTTAGCCCAGTCACAGAACTTGAATGCACTTATCCAATCAGAGAATACAGATTTTTTTTTCCACAAAAATCTGATTGCTGCAGTAATTTTAGAACAATCACAAGACTTGGATACTACTCAGTGGCGTTCCTACCATAGGGCGGCATGGGGCGCCCCGCACCGGGTGTCGGGTGCCCCAGGGGGTGTCACCAAGGCCTCCCACAGAGGCCTGGGCACTATGCAGGCAGGACAGGAGGGGGAAGCAACCCGGAAAGGAGGGGTGGCGGGGAAAGCGGCGGGGAGGGGGGCCGGACCCCCCACCTCCCTCACCTGGGTCCCCTCCTTCTGGCGCTTCCCCCTCCTAATTAGCAGCAGCTTGATGAGCGGGCAGGAGCGGGCCTTACTCACCTACTTCCTGCGTTCCAGGCGATGGCGCATAGCGTCATCGTCACCTGACGCTGGTCTCCACCTTCTCCACCGCCCACTGTGCTTCCTGATTTGCGGAAGCACAGTGAGCGACAGAGAGACCAGCGTCACGTGAGGATAACGTTATGCGCCATCGCCTGGAGCAGGTGAGTAAGTCCTCCCCGCCCGCTTCGCTAAGCTGCTGGCTGCTGCTAATTAGGAGGGGGAAGCGCCGGAAGGAGGGGACCCCGCCACCCCACCTTCCAAGCTTCCCTCATACCGGGGGCACCTTGGCTACACCGGGGGCCACTATGCTACACCGGGGGCCACTATGCTACACTGGGGGGCACCTATGCTACACCGGGGGCACCTATGCTACACCGGGGGCCACTATGCTACACCGGGGGCCACTATGTGTACACCGGGGGCCACTATGCTACACCGGGGGCCACTATGCTACACTGGGGGCCACTATGCTACACTGGGGGCCACTATGCTACACTGGGGGCCACTATGCTCCACTGGGGGCCACTATGCTACACTGGGGGCCACTATGCTACACTGGGGGCCACTATGCTACACTGGGGGCCACTATGCTACACTGGGGGCCACTATGCTCTACACTGGGGGCCACTATGCTACACTGGGGGCCACTATGCTACACTGGGGGCCACTATGCTACACTGGGGGCCACTATGCTACACTGGGGGCACCTATGCTACACTGGGGGCCACTATGCTACACTGGGGGCCACTATGCTACACTGGGGGCCACTATGCTACACTGGGGGCACCTATGCTACACTGGGGGCACCTATGCTACACTGGGGGCACCTATGCTACACTGGGGCCACTATGCTACACTGGGGCCACTATGCTACACTAAACTATACTGGGGCCACTATGCTATACTGGGGCAACTATACTAGCTATACTGGGGCAGTGGCGGTGCCAGGGGGGTGGTTTGGGTGCTGAAGCACCCCCAGCGTGAACTGCTATTCGGCGTCTAATAGACGCTGTGTCAGTTCACTGACAGCAGCAGCCCGCAGCTCCAACAGCGGCAGAGCAGGGCTACAGTAAAATGGCGTCCGAAGCCCTGCTCTGGAGACGGAGTCTGCAATGCAGGGCTTCGAGCGCCATTTTCCCGTAGCCCTGCTCTCAGCGCGGGAGTTTCAGTTGCTGGCTGGCTGCAGAGGATCGTGAGAGCTGCGCGCCGGACGGAGGCCGGGACAGGAGGTCTGCTGCTGCTTCAGGTGAGTAAACTTTTATTTAATTTATATTAGCAGGTGTATCGACTGTTCTGGCCAGGTCTGCTACATGATTGAAGTGTTTTCTGGCCAGGTTGGCCACATGATTGCATATATTTTCTGGGCAAATCTGCCAACATGATTGCATGTATTTTCTGGGCAAATCTGCCGACATGATTGCATGTATTTTCTGGGCAAATCTGCCGACATGATTGCATGTATTTTCTGGGCAAATCTGCCGACATGATTGCATGTATTTTCTGGGCAAATCTGCCGACATGATTGCATGTATTTTCTGGGCAAATCTGCCGACATGATTGCATGTATTTTCTGGGCAAATCTGCCGACATGATTGCATGTATTTTCTGGGCAAATCTGCCGACATGATGGAACGTGTTTTTTGGGCAAATCTGCCGACATGATTGAACGTGTTTTTTGGGCAAATCTGCCGACATGATTGAACGTGTTTTTTGGGCAAATCTGCCGACATGATTGAACGTGTTTTTTGGGCAAATCTGCCGACATGATTGAACTATTTTCTGGTCAAATCTGTTCACATTACGTGTATTTTCTTGAGAAAACCTGAACAATTATGTGAATTTTCTGGGGAAAGGCCCACTGTCTTTGTGTTGCACTTTTAAGGGGAACCCGAGGTGAGAATAATATTGGGCTGCAATATTTATCTCCTTTTAAGCAATACCAGCTGCCTGGCTGCTGTGCTGGTCCTCTGCATCTAATTCTTTCAACCATAGACCCTGAATAAGCATGCAGCAGGTCAGGGGTTTCTGACAATATTGTCAGAACTGACAAGATTAGCTGCATGGCTTGTTTCTGGTGTAATTCAGTTCACTACTGCAGCCAAATAGATCAGCAGGGCTGCCTATTGTTTAAAAGGAAATGAATATGGCAGCCTCCATATCACTCTTATCCCGGGTTCACTTTAAATTAGTTAGCTCTGCCCTCATCCGGTCATGGCCACGCCCATTTTTCGCCGCGGCGCGCAATGCGCGCCGCATGTTATAGCCGCACCCATTTTTTGTTAGCTATACTGGTGCCACTATACTATACTAAGGACAACTTTAGGGGGGGGAGCGAGCCTACACCTGGCATTACCCGCCGTGTCACGTTTAGCATGCCACATTTGCTGTTTTTTGGTTTTTTTATGGGGGGGGGGGGGGGTGTCTTTTTAATACCCAGCACCGGGTGTCAAATGCCCTAGGTACGCCACTGATACTACTGTCTTGTGATTGGCCTAAAATGTCTGGCGTATTCCGATTAGCGCTGTAAAATTCTGCATTCTCTGATTGGTCCAAAACTTCTGAGCCACAAGGCACTGTAGGCACATGCCTACAGGCGCCTGATTATGGAACGGTGGCTCACTCCCCTCCCCAAGTGCCTCCCTCCTTCTCTAAGCAGAATCCCGAGTGGAGTGTAAATGAGAGGTTACTCACCCGAGTCTCAGCATTTCACTGACGCGATTACTGAGGATACCTCTGGCTACCTAATGCTAAGGGGCAGCTGTAGCTATGACAGGCAAGGGAAGTAAGGGAGAAGGGACAGCCAGCACACTTGCAGTGCAATTCAGCGAGTGTCATGGAGGGTGAAGTCTAAGGCGCAAGGACAGCTGTGCCTATAGGCTCCTGTGATGTAAATCTGGGCCTGCTTCCGAGGCAACTCGAGTGTATTTGGCCAATTAGAGAATACAAAAAAACTGATAAAAAAAATAATCCTTGGAAATCAGAAAATGAGAAATCTGCAGAATCAGTAATCGGCACTGGCAGAAATCATAATTTCCACAGAATCTGAAATTCCTACCATCCCTAGCCATACACCCTAAATGGGCGAGCAGATCAGGTGTTGTGACAGAAGCCACATGCTTGTGTTGTGACTCTACTGATGCCTGAAAGATCAACCGGACAGTCAGGCAACTGGCATTGTTTAAAAGGAAATAAATAGAGCAGCCTCCATATCACTAAACTTTTCGTTTACTTTAAAGGGACCCTGAGCGGTAATTTGGATTTTCCTGGGGCTTCCTCCAGCCCGCTAGGTACTGACTTTGGGTGAAGTCGCATGTGGACGCTGCCAGCATACAAGCAAGCCAAGCCCCCGCTTGGGGCCTCACACTGTGGGGGGGGGGCTCGCTCTACTGCTGGTGGCGGGCGTGCGGGAACCAGGCGGAGCGGCGGGGAGAGAGAATTTCCCACTTACCTTCCTCGATCCTGCCAGCTTCTATCTACTTCCTGTCCCGGCATTTGTCGCTATGGTAACAGCGCCCCCTTTGATGACGTAACCGCATGTCATTACAGGGGGAGCTCTTACGGATGCGGCGCGCGCCGGGAGAGGCTGAAGATAGAAGCTGTGTGCAGGATCCAGGCAGGTAAGTGGAGACTTCACTCCGGCACCTCCCCCCCCTCCCCCCGCCGCTGCGCACATACTGGGGGCATATTCCTATCTAACCTATACTGCGGACATATACCTATCTAACCAATACTTGGGCATATACTGATGTAACCTATACTGGGGGTATATACCTATCTAACCTATACTGGGGGCATATACCTATCTAACCTATACTGGGGGCATATACCTATCTAACCTATACTGGGGGCATATACCTATCTAATCTATAGTGGGGGCATATACCTATCTAACCTATACTGGGGCAAATATACTGGCTACCTATATTGGAGGCACCTACCTATCTAACCTATATGGGGGCACCTACCTATCTAACCTATACTGGGGGCAACTATATGGGCTACCTATACTGGGGTGGGACCTATAGCTGGCTACCTATACTGCGGGCACTTATACCTGTCTACACGTTGGGTGGCTATCCTTTTTTTTAGAAGCGGCGCGCAAAGTGCACCGCTTCTTTCGTGGTTGAGGGCTTCAAGTTATGGACTGCTTGGGGCCACCAAAACCTTAGCTGCACCCACGTTGTGTGCCCGGCAGGTCATCACGCCGGTTGCCGTAAGCCTCCTGCGCATGCGCAGATCAGTCTTTATAGAACTGTGCATGCGCAGGAGACTTAAAGGGAACCAGAGACGAAGCACCCTCATGTATTTTACCATAGAAATCAGTGGGAACATTAGAGAAAACATTTACTCTGCTCTCTGTTTCATCCTCACTGCTAAAAGTGTATGTTATCTAGCTGAGATAAGAATCCCGGACTGAGCATTGAGTCTGGCTTTGCTATAATGACTCAGCTATAATGATTCCTAAGCAGAGCCAGCAGGGGGCAGGCTTGGACTTGAAAAGACACCAAAGAACACAGTCTCAGCTATAATCATTCTGTAGCAAAGCCAGCTGACTGCTCAGTCGGGATTCTTATCAGAGGTGATAACAGGCAAATTAAACAGAGAACAATGAAACAAAGAGCAGATTAGGTGTTTACTGTCATGTTCCCACTGATTTATAAGGTAAAATACAAGAGGATGCTTCATCTCTGGTTCTCTTTAAGGCGACAACATGTTTCCAACGGATGGGGTAAGACTGACACAGGGATGGAGGAGAAGCAGTTCAGAGTCAGAGTCCTCCTAAATACTCACAAGCAGGTCCTGACATCACACTGCAGGAGGGTTTCACCACAATAGCAGCCATACAGACCCCCCTGATGATCTATTCGAGAAAAGGGTAAACATTTCTGGTGGGAAAGGGGATATCAGCTTCTGATTGGGATGAAGTTCAATTCTTGGTTAAAGGTTCTCAAAGTAAAACTGAAGCCACCTAAAGAAAAAAAAGTTCGATACTTATCTATGGAGAGGGAAGGATCCCATAAAGTCTTCTGGATCATATAGTGCCTTCCCAGTTCTCTCTCCATCCCCTCCTTCCACCGGCTTGGTCAAATACAACTTTGGGAGTCCCCATGAAGACAAGTGGGTCTGTACTGTGCATACAAGGAGTGCCGAAGGTGGCACATTTTCGATGGGAACAGGGGTGAACCGAGAGGTCATACCAAGGACAGGGATTGCTCTATGTGATCCAGAGCCCTCCCTCTACATAGGCGAGTATCTTTTAAGCTCACTTCACATTTGCTTGAGGATGCATACATTTGCATACGGAATTTGCATAATTCTGCATCAACTCAGAATTATTTGCATCTCGTTGACCGGGTAAAATCCACGAGGGTAAACTAGAGCTTTAAATTAATATGCGACTCACAGTAACATTTTCTTTTTAGCTGTAGTGAAAATTACGACCTGATAGTTATTTTTCAAGTCGAGATTCATTCCTGTACTCCTCCTGCTGACCGCAGACCTTTGCAGAGTATCGTGTATTCTCCGCAAATCCATTTTCGTCATTAACCACATACAAGAAAAAAAACACACAGCCAAAACAAGGTCTAACGCTCTGTTCACAAAAATATTAATTACGAAATGTGAAAAGCCCAAAGTAAACTAGACTCCTACAGAAAAGTCTGACTCCCCCGCTGGTTACATGATCCCTTGTCAGGGGTGGTGAATAAAAATGGATTCATCCAAGCCGAAAGGTGGGAGGACAGGCAGATGTGTTCAGACAGGACATCATCCCACAAGTCCGTGTTTACGGGGCCGCTGCCTTCCTGGGCCACTCCCTGACGCAGCGGGTGACAGACAGGAATACATGTGGTGTAGTGTGTCCGCTGACATTCCTCCGTATGTCGGAGCCGACTAAACCGTCTATTAGGAGGACAGCTATTTCCTCTTCTGCACTTCCACACTTCAACCCGTTTCCTTTTTTAGAAAACCTGCTAACCTGAATTTCACTTAGGAATTGTTATCCAACTTTTCTCACATTCCTACAAAGTAAACAGCATTGGGATTGGGTTACGTCACCCTGACAAAAATCCAAAGCCCCTAGCTGAATGCTAGGCTGTGCGGTAACCAGGTATATGGATAGCTAAATGCCATATTGGAGTACTTAGTGGCGTAAAATCAACAATCAATTCTTTATTTTTACCTGGTAAACAAGTAATAAGGATGCTAACCAGGTAATTTAAAAGTTAAAATCACTATTACTTTTCTTGTTGATAAATGATCATTCCCCAGTTTACCCGACTCTTATTTGGTACACACAAAATTTGGTACACAAAAAGGAAGTTGCAGGGCATGCTGGGTTGTCCTTTTTTGCTTCTCTACTTCCCCCTTCGACTTAACTAATGCAGCCTGATTGGCTGAAGCCTCTTTCCCTTCTCTTTTCCCTCCCACACCTCTGTTCCTCTCTGATCGGCCAATATTTCTCACGCTGAGACAACATACTTTCTATAGTGGAGGGCGGGCAATGCATACACAATCAGACAGAGGAGAGTAAGGGAAATTACATCAGGAGTAGCTTCAAAATAGCCACACTTAAAATGGGTAATGCTACTCGTCCTCGATCACACTCCTATTACCGGGAGCTTCCTGCGCATGCGCAGTATGAGACAATCTCTTTCATACATGTTCACCAGATAGCAATATTAATCTGGTCTGAGTGAAGTGACATGGGGGCAGGCATGGCAGCAGCACAGGGGAAGGCATGGCAATGCAGCACAGGGTCAGGCATGGCAATGCAGCACAGGGGCAGGCATGGCAGCACAGGGGAAGGTATGGCAGCGCAGCACAGGGGCAGGCATGGCAATGCAGCACAGGGGCAGACATGGCAGCACAGGGGAAGGTATGGCAGCGCAGCACAGGGGCAGGCATGGCAATGCAGCACAGGGGCAGGCATGGCAGCACAGGGGAAGGCATGGCAGCAGCACAAGGGCAGGCATGGCAGCAGCACAGGGGCAGGCATGGCGGGGCAGCACAGGGACAGGCATGGCAGAGCAGCACAGGGTCAGGCATGGCGGCACAGGAGCAGGTATGGCGGTGCAGCACGGGGGCAGGAATGGCGGCACAGCACAGGGGCAGGCATGACAGCAGCACAGGGGCAGGCATGGCAGCAGCACAGGGGCAGGCATGGCAGCAGCACAGGGGCAGGCATAGCAGCACAGCACGGGGGCAGGCATCGCAGCACAGGGGAAGGCATGGCAGCGCAGCACAGGGGCAGGCATGGCAGCACAGCACGGGGGTAGTGTTGGGCGAACAGTGTTCGCCACTGTTCGGGTTCTGCAGAACATCACCCTGTTCGGGTGATGTTCGAGTTTGACCGAACACCTGATGGTGTTCGGCCAAACCGTTCGGCCATATGGCCGAACTAAGAGCGCATGGCCGAACGTTCGGCTAGCGCTGTGATTGGCCGAACGGGTCACGTGGTTCGGACCCGAACGCGCTCTGATTGGCCGAACGGGTCACGTGGTTCGGGTAAATAAATACCCGATCCACGTCATTTCTCCGCCATTTGTCTGTGGGTTTAGCTTTGGGTAGGCAGGCAGGGTAGTTCTCTCTCCAGCCAGGCTAGCCAGGGTTCCCCCAGTCATTGTGTCGCTTCTGGGAACAGTAGTACACCGCTCACCCACACTATATAGCATTGTGTTTACTGCCACTCTGTGTCTCTGCTGGGAACAGTAGTACACCGCTCACCCGCCACTGTATAGCATTGTGCTCTGTGTCGCTGCTGGGAATAGTAGTACACCGCTCACCCACCACTGTATAGCATTGTGCTCTGTGTCGCTGCTGGGAACAGTAGTACACCGCTCACCCACCACTGTATAGCATTGTGCTCTGTGTCGCTGCTGGGAACAGTAGTACACCGCTCACCCACCACTGTATAGCATTGTGCTCTGTGTCGCTGCTGGGAATAGTAGTACAACGCTCACCCACCACTGTATAGCATTGTGCTCTGTGTTGCTGCTGGGAACAGTAGTACACAGCTCACCCACCACTGTATAGCATTGTGCTCTGTGTCGCTGCTGGGAATAGTAGTACACCGCTCACCCACCACTGTATAGCATTGTGCTCTGTGTCGCTGCTGGGAACAGTAGTACACCGCTCACCCACCACTGTATAGCATTGCGCTCTGTGTCGCTGCTGAGAACAGTAGTACACCGCTCACCCACCACTGTATAGCATTGTGCTCTGTGTCGCTGCTGGGAACAGTAGTACACCGCTCACCCACCACTGTATAGCATTGTGCTCTGTGTCGCTACTGGGAATAGTAGTACACCGCTCACCCACCACTGTACAATCAATTTTCTCAAAAACTATAAGCTCTTTTTCAAATATTTTTTTCCTCTTGTACCCACTCCCAAGGTGCACATACCCTGCAAATTTGGGGTATGTAGCATGTAAGGAAGCTTTACAAAGCACGAAAGTTCGGATCCCCATTGACTTCTGTTATGTTCGGAGTTCGGCGCGAACACCCGAACATCGCAGCCATGTTCGGCGAACGTTCGCGAACCCGAACATCCAGTTGTTCGCCCAACACTACACGGGGGCAGGCATCACAGCACAGGGGAAGGCATGGCAGCGCAGCACAGGGGCAGGCATGGCAATGCAGCACAGGGGCAGGCATGGCAGCACAGGGGAAGGCATGGCAGCGCAGCACAGGGGCAGGCATGGCAGCGCAGCACAGGGGCAGGCATGGCAGCACAGGGGCAGGCATGGCAGCGCAGCACAGGGGCAGGCATGGCAGCAGCACAGGGGCAGGCATGGCAGCAGCACAGGGGAAGGCATGGCAATGCAGCACAGGGGCAGGCATGGCAGCACAGGGGAAGGTATGGCAGCGCAGCACAGGGGCAAGCATGTCAGCAGCACAGGGGCAGGCATGAGAGTGCAGCACAGGGGCAGACATGGCAGTGCAGCACTGTGGCAGGCATAGCAGCACAGGGGGAGAGGCATGGCAGCGCAGCGCAGCACAGGGGCAGGCATGGTGGTGCAGCACAGGGGCAGGCATGGCGGTGCAGCACAGGGGCAGGCATGGCAGCACAGGGGAAGGCATGGCAGTGCAGCGAAGCACAAGGGCAGGCATGGTGGCACAGCACAGGGGCAGGAATTGCAGTGCAGCACAAGGGCAGGCATGGCAGCACAGATGCAGTAATTGCAGTGCAGCACAGGGGCAGGCATGGCAGCACAGGGGAAGGCATGGCAGCGCAGTGAAGAACAAGAGCAGGCATTGTGGCGCAGCACAGGGGCAGGCATGTCAGCGCAGCACAGGGGCAGGCATAGCGGTGCAGCACAGAGACAGGCATGGCGCCCATGGTGCTATAGTGCCTATGGTATGAGCCATGCCTGCACCCTTCTAGATACACCTCTGCCCCAGCAAAACTTTAATGGGGCCACAACAATCATACCCCCTTTTCCCACATCCATGGTGATCCCAAATACCTACAGGCCCATCTGACACTCACATAAGTGTGGCCAGCATGATCCCTGCTAACATCATGGCCACAGCCCCACTTGCTCTGGATGTGGGATCCCTGTAGTGCGGGGGGGGGGGGGGGGTCCCAGTACTGCACTATAAGCTATACCTTTGTATAAGGCCTTATTCACTCTACGAACATTATGTATTATGCACATTGTAACATGCAAAATGTGTCTGGGCGGGGTCGGATTCACCATGAGGCACTGTAGGCGTGTGCCTTCAGGTGCCTGATGATGGAAAGGCAGCTCACTCCCCTTCCCGAGGGCCTCCCTCCCTCCTTCCCTATACAAAGTCCTGAGCAGAGCGTAAATGAGAGGATACTCATCCTGCTCTCGGTATTCCAATGACGAGACGTCCCTTCAGTCGGGGGCGCCACTAGCTAATTAAAATTGAGGTTCCTCTAGCTACCGAATACTAAGGGGCACCTGTAGCTATCTATGCCGGGCAAGGGAAGTAAGGGAGGAGTGAGAGCTGGGACAGCCAGCACACTTGGGTGGGTGTTTGGGGGTTCATGGAAGGCGGAGTGTAAGGTGCCAGGACATCTGTGCCTATAGGCTCCTGAGGGGTAAATCCGGGTCTTGGGAACTAAAATGGCCAGAAATGGCCCACACAACAAATACACAATATAATAAAAGCAGATTTCCTACAAGACAAATATACAGCTAAAATTAGAAGTAGGGCAAAGTCCCGTCACGGCGTTGTGGTGACAGCTCTCCAAAGCAAAGTGGATTTTTGAAAGAAAAATAAGAATAAACCTCATGAATCTGGTGTTGTTCTTCCCACCCGGCGCAGTCCCGGGAGGAGGAATTATGGTCGGGGCTGAAGTCAGGAATGTTAATGGGGAGGGTTTATTTTCAGCCTCTCTAAGAAATGCGATCTACTGCTCTCATCCCACTATCTTCCCCACGGCGTGACTCATCTCACTTTAATGGTTTATTACAGTGATGCCACTACCCAAACATTTGCCTTACTTTTGTATGGGCTTGGAAAAGGTAAAAAGACTAGATGGGTCTTTATTGCTGTCTGTGTTTATCTCAGGAAGTTTTCGCTCACTTACTTTAATTGTCATGGGTGACACTGAATTCTATGTGCAACTCAGTCTCCGGTCAGAAACAGAAAAGCATAAAAATATTTACTCCATGGACATTAACCAGTATGGACCACTGGCATCTTCTGCAGCACTGTACAGAGTACATAGTCATGTCACTGACTGTCCTCACAGGAGCTCACAATCTAATACTACCATAGTCATAGTCTAATGACCTACCATAGCTGTAAGCTGATGTCCTACCATATTATGTATTTAGATAGCACTGACATCTTCTGCAGCACTTTACAGAGTACATAGTCATGTCATTTACTGTCCTCAGAGGGGCTCACAATCTAATCCTACCACAGTCATATGTCCATCGTTGTCTAGAGCAAATTTAGGGGAAAGCCTATTAACTTATCTTTATGTTTTTGGGATGTGGGAGGAAACCGGAGTGCCCAGAGGAAACCCACGCAGACACGGGGAGAACATACAAACTCTGTGCAGATAGTGCTCTGGCTGGTGATTTTAACTCAAGGTGAGTGCTGCAAGGTGAGCAAGCTAACAGCAGCAAATTTGAGCGCATGCGGCAAGTGGCCTAATTGGGCAAAATATCAGTACAGTAAGTACTGTGGAAATTTGAACGTGTGGTAAATACAGCGCCGGCTATATAATGGGCACGCAAATGCTGATATTTTTAGGCATGAGAATTTGCTGGCCATGGATGCGATCATTGCATCGCACTGCAACTAGTGGAAATGCGCCCATAGGTAGCTGGTGTGCAGTGTGAGGGGGGTGTTGGGTGTTAAGGGTTAGGCATTAGGTAGGTAGTTTGTGCGGGGGAGGGGTGTTAAGGACTTGGCATCAGGTAGGTAGTTTGTGCGGGGGGGGGGGGGTGTTTGAGGGTTAGGCGTCAGGTAGGTAGTTTGTGCGGGGGGGGGGGGGGGTAATGGTTAGGCGTTAGGTAGGTAGTTTGTGTGTGGGGGGGTTAAGGGTTAGGCATCAGGTAGGTACTTTGTGCGGGGGAGGGGGGTTAAGGGCTAGGCATCAGGTGGGTAGTTTGTACGGGGGGGTGTTTAAGGGTTAGGCGGCACGTAGGTAGTTTGTGCAGGGGCTGGATGTTAAGGGTTAGGCGTTAGGTAGGTAGTTTGTGCGGGGGGGGGGTGTTTAAGGGTTAGGCGTCAGGTAGGTAGTTTGTGTGTGGGGGGGTTAAGGGTTAGGCGTCAGGTAGGTAGTTTGTCGGGGGGGGTTAAGAGTAAGGCGTCAAGTAGGTAGTTTGTGCAGGGGGGTTAAGGGTTAGGCGTCAGGTAGGTAGTTTGTGCGGGGGGTTAAGTGTTAGGCGTTAGGTAGGTAGTTTTTGTGGGGAGGTTAAAGGGTTGGGCGTTCGGTAGGTAGTCTGTGCGGAGGGGGGGGGGGTTAAAGGGTTAGGCGTTAGGTAGGTCATTTGTGCGGGGGTGGGGGGGGGGATAAGGGTAAGGCGTCGGGGTGGGAGGGTTCTATGTGAGAGTGGGGTTAGGTTTGGCCGTAGTAAAATATCGGTATTTACTAAACGCCCACATTTCCAGGCGCCTTTATCGGATGTAGTCGAGCGTGCTATCTGTTGCAACCAGGCCTGAGGAGGTATGTACCTGCAGGTCCTAAAGGAGCAGACTCAGGACTGACAAGAACACTACTGGCACTTCAGTCCTGGAAGACCAGCCACATACATACAACCTGTTTGCTGCACTGATGCATTTATCATTTTTGTTTTCCACAAAAAGAATCAGCACTTCTTCTGTTCTGTTGATTGCCATTTGCAGCATTATGAGGGGTGTTACCTACACACTGCTGTTCTGCTTTCATTGACATCTTGGGCAGAGTTATGAGTAAAGAAACGTTGGTGCCCACTGCTCAGGGAACACTCACAACTTTCTGAATGACATCTAAGTAGCTTATAAAGACATTACAGTGCAAAAAGCATAGCTGCTGACCCTCCCTCAATCACCTCCCAACATAACTGTGCTCCCTAGGACCTCTGCAGTGTTTATGTCAGTGTAGTGCAGCAGGCATGGGCAAACTCAGCCCTCCAGATTTTACGGAGCTACAAGTCCCACAATGCATTTGCCTTTATGAGTCATGACTGTGGCTGTCAGACTCCTGCAATGCATTGTGGGACTTATAGTTCCTTAACAGCTGGAGGGCCAAGTTTGCCCATGCCTGGTGTAGTGTCTCACCTGCCCGCCAGCACAGATGAGACACTACCCTGCCAAAGACGCTGCAGAGTCCCTGGGGAGCAACAGTTAAGATGGGGGAGGGACACCTTGGAGGCCCCTACAGGCTCTGGGGCCCTGGGGCAATTGCCCATTTTTTCCTATGGTAGCTCCAGCCCTGCACTCCCCCTTCATCTGCATTGCTTTTCCTCATCCCCTCTCTCAGAATGGTCAGTGACAGTCTCTGCTATGCCACCTACAGGTATAAGTCAATTGCCTGAATGTAATGAACTTTTCATCAGAGTAATCTCACACCAGGTGTTCTTATCTACACAATACTTTTTTCAGCACCTAGCAAGTGAAAAGAGACAACTTGTTCTAAGTACTTCTGGGGCATTCTAGGGGCTAAAAGCATATTTAGCAGAAAGATGGAATATCATCTACTGTTAGTAAACTTGAAGAGACTCAGAGATGAGCCTTAAAGTGAACCTAAAGCCACACAAAAAAATGAGATGAACTCACCTGGGGCTTTCCTCAGCCCCCTGCAGCCGATCGGTGCCCTCGCAGCTCCGCTCCCATGGCCCAGGACCCGCCGGCGAACACTTCCGGTTTGGCCGTCACCGGCCGACAGGCATGGGAACGCGAGTGATTGTTCGCGTTCCCAGCCTGTATATCGCCCCCTATGCTGCTATTGCGGCCTCCTGGCATATTGCGGCATAGGGGGCGATATACAGGCTGGGAACGCGAACAATCACTCGCGTTCCCATGCCTGTCGGCCGGTGACGGCCAAGCCGGAAGTGCTCGCCGGCGGGTCCTGGGACATCGGAGCGGAGCTGCGAGGGCACCGATCGGCTGCAGGGGGCTGAGGGAAGCCCCAGGTGAGTTCATCTCATTTTTTTTGTGTGGCTTTAGGTTCACTTTAAAAGCCATAAGGCCATTTTTTTTACTTACACATTTTACATTTTACTTATCATATTTTACACACAGTGACATCTTGTGGTTGTTTTACTATATTGCAGTTTAAGGTAATAATGTTAATTCTCTCATGCAATAAACTTTTCTCTTAAAGAGACTCAGAAATTAGTCATACGGCAGTTTTTTACTTACCCGGGGCTTCCTCCAGCTCCATAAGCACAGATGTGTCCCTCGCTGTCCTCCTGTGGTCTGCCGTTCAGCTGCGGTGAGCCCCGGTAACAGGCTCAGTCGAAGCCAGTCTTGGTCTCTAAGGCCCATATACAATTTCCTTTTTCTCCCAAGTTTTCTCCTACGTGATCATTTTTCATCTTCTCTTTAAAATAACTTTTCAGTCTTTGCAAATGAAAAAGTATCAAAAAGTAGTAGATAAAGTACTGTCAAAATTATTTTGTGTATTTTCTTGCTTGCTGGGGGTAAAAAAAAGGCATTTTATTGACAAGGTGTGAAAATTTCAACTTGGAGAAAACTAAGGAGAAAAAGTGAATTGCATATGGGCCTAAGTCTCTTTAAGAGAAAAGTTTATTGCGTGAGAGAATTAACATTATTACCTTAAACTGCAGTATAGTAAAACAACCACAAGATGTCACTGTGAAGTAAAATGTGATGATGATCTGGATTGTTATTTCCTGTATTCTCTGTTGCTCCTCTTTGTTATAAGTAAGCTGCATTTCCTGATGGTTTTGTATGACTTATCCCTGCATGTTTTTCTTCAGTAAAGAGTTCTAACTTATTATACTGGGTGCCCATCTGCGTGTACAGAGCACTCTGCTCCATCATACTGAACCAAGGCAAGTGAATTTACACTATTTACTCTTCCAGACAGTCCAGACAGGAAATGAGCTGACCATACTACTAGTTCATATGCTGGGGATACACGGTACGTTTCTGTACCGTGTATCGACCAGCTGATCCGGCGTAGCTGATAAGCCCTATCAAGCCGCTCAACTCGATCGATCCCCACCGGCGGACAATGGCAGGGAATCGACCGCTGATAAGGAAGCGCCGGCGGGGAAAAGCAGCAATCGTTCCGCGTGGACGCGGCTGGGGTCGATCCGGCGGCTAATCGGCCGCCGGATCGACCCATGTATTCCCACCATTATACAAGTTTGCTAAAACCAGCATATGCATACTTTACACTATGTACAGAAATACTGCCTGCTTTAAGATTTTAGTTTTTGCCCTGAGATACGCTTTGTCTGAGTTCAAAGTAATCAGCCGTTTCTATCTTCAAATGGACATATTTGGTATCTAAATAAGCCTCGCGTTACACTTTGACAACGTAGCCTACTATTCCGTCTAATTCATGGGAATTAAAGATTTCCTTCCCTGACGAGAATTTTCCATATAAAATATTAATTCTCTTAGGGGGAAGAATATAGTCAGTGTTATTGTTCCACACTAAATATTAGACTGGTTTATGTGCAACCTTTGGGGTTAGATTTGGTGTTATAGACTATTTTCCAGATAGCCCACTGTTTTCAGAAAAATAAATATTCATTCTAGGAAAAAAAGCTTCCATAAGGTCAAAGGCAGTCATAGGATACACACGCGCTATAAAATGCCATACGATGGAAAAGATTCAAAAAATGCTGCTGTGACTGTGAAAGGGATCCAGGGAAATAACTCTGTGTAGTATAAAAGAATACTCTGAATATATATACATATGGCGATGCCCGGGTATGTATTTGGCTGGTGTTGGCTCCACCCACTTTTCCTAATCCTAACACACAAACACTCAATGACCAAATTTGTGAGCTTTGGGGTCTTTGGCATCAATAATTTGTATATTCCCATAGAAAATAAATTGATTGGCTATTATAGGCTCCATCCACTTTTCTGAATATTAATCCCAGTCACCCAGTGATCAATCTAACAAATCTGATTAGCTGTTTGTGGCTCCATCCCTTTAGTAAATTAGTAATATTAGTAGCAATGTAAATATTACCCTTGAAAATCAATAGGTGAATTTTGATTGGCTGTTGTAGGCTCCACCCACTTTTCTGAATATTAATCACAGTCACCCACTGGCCAACGGGCAACTGTGTCAAGTTAGGAAACCCTGCCATTAACAGTGTAAGAATGGCTGCAGTTTATATTTTCCCATGTAAAAAATTTAGTTAGTGCCGCCCACTTTTCTAACCTTGACATACAGTCACTTAATTACCAAGTGTATGAGCTTTGGGGTCCTTGGTATCAATAATTTGTATCTTCCCATTGAATTTAAACAAATATGATTGTCTGTTTGTGGCTCCGCCCCCTTTCTGAATTTGAACCCCCAGTCACCCAGTGACCAACTGTACCAGGTTTGAGGCATCTGCCATTAATGGTGTAAGAATGGCAGCAATTTTGGGCAAAGTTTGAGAACCCTACCATTAACCATGTACGAATGGCTACAGTTTATATTTTCCCAGTGAAATGTGTTTTTGGCACTGTGTTTTTTTAACCTTGACACACAGTCACTCAATGATCAAGTTTGTCAGCTGTCAGGTTCCTGGCATCAAAAATGTGAGAATGGAAGCAGTTTATTCACTAAGGAAATCTGATTGGCTGTTTGTGGGCCTGCCCCTTTAGTGAATTTGGACCCCAGTCACCCAATGAACAACTGTAGCAAGTTTGAAGCATCTGCCATTAACAGTGTAAGGCAGGGAACACACTTGTCTTTCAGTTTTCTGCGCGCGTTTTCCTGCATACTTTTTCTGCACACCAAGTGTGTCTCTAAGCAGGAAAACGTGCACGTTTTTTCATAGCAGCTGATGTAATTGATACAAAAAACTGACAAAATGTGCAGAGTCATGATGCAGAATGTCAGTTATTTTTCTGCGCGCGAACAAAATATTAAGTGTGTATTAGTCCATTGATTAACATGAGTTCTCAGTTTTTCTGTGCAGAAAACGCGTACGAAAACAGTCAAGTGTGTTCCCTGCCTGAGAATAGCAGCAGTTTAAATATTCCCCCTGAAAATCAACAGGAGAATTTTGATTGACTGTTGTACGCTCCACCCACGCAGTGACCAAGTGTGCTAAGTTTGAAAACCCTACCATTAACAGTGTAAGAATAACTGCAGTTTACATTTTCCCATTTAAAATGAATGGCTGAAATTTGATTGGCTGTTTCATGCTCCACCCACTTTTCCTGGATTTGTAACCGCGGTCACCAAGTGACCAACTGTGCCAAATGTGGGGACTCTGGCTTAATTACCAAGAGAATGGCAGCCTTTTCCGTTATTTCCATTGACATAAATGGGTGAAATCTGATTTGCTGTTTGTAGCTCCGCCCAGCTGTGCAGGGGGGACGCAAGACCCCCAGAACATATCATCCCAGGTAGTCAGGGATCTGCATACCAAGTTTTGTTCAAATCGGTCAAGCCGTTTTTGCGTGATCACGGCACATACATACATACACACATCCGATTTTACATATATATAGATACTAGCTGATTGCCCGGCGTTGCCCGGGTATGTATTTGGCTGGTGTTGGCTCTGCCTACTCTAACCCTAACACACAATTACTCACTGACCAAGTTTGTGAGCTTTGCGGTCTTTGGTATCAATAATCTGCATTGAAACACAAATCTGATTGAGTGTGTGTGGCTCCACCCCCTTTTCTGAATTTGAACCCCAGTCACCCAATAACCAACTGTACCAGGTTTGAGGCCTGTGCCATTAACAGTTCAAGAATGGTAGCAATTAAATATTCCCCTTGAAAAGCAACAGGTGAAGTTTGATTCACTTTTGTAGGCTCCACCCACTTTTCTGAATATTAACCCCAGTCACCCAGTGACCAACTGTGCAAAGTTTAAAAACCCTGCCATTAACAGAATGGCTGCAGTGTACATTTTCCCAGTGAAATTTGTGTTTGTCTCCACCCACTGATGACCCGGCATTGCCCGGGTAAGTATTTGACTGGTGTTTGCTCCGCCCACTTTCTAACCCTAACACACAAACACTCAATGACCAAGTTTGTGAGCTTTGGAGTCCTTGGCATCAATAATTTGTATATTCCCATAGAAATTAAACAAATCAGATAGGCTGTTTGTGGCTCCACCCCTCTCCAGCATTTGAACCCCAGTCACCCAATGACCAACTGTAGCAGGTTTGAGGCATCTGCTATTAACAGTGTAAAAATGACAGCAATTTAAATATTCCACTTGAAAATCAACAGGTGAATTTTGATTGGCTATTATAGGCTCCACCCACTTCCCTGAATATCTCAGTCACTCAGTGACCATCTGGGCAAAGATTGGGAACCCTGAAATAAACAGTGTAAGAAGGGCTGCAGTTTACACTTTCCCAGTGAAATTTGTTTTTGGCTCCGCCCACTTTTTGTAACCTGGACACAAAGTCACTACTCAATGCCCAAGTTTGTGAGTTTTGGGGTCCTTGGCATCAATAATTTGTATTTTCCCATGAAATGAAACAAATCTGATTCACTGTTTGTGGCTCTGTCTCCTTTTCTGAATTTGAACCTCAGCGACCCAATGACCAACTGTACCAGGTTTGAGGCTTGTGCCATTAACAGTGCAAGAATGGCAGCAATTTTAATATTCTCCTTGAAAAGCGACATGTGATTTTTGATTGGCATTTTAGGCTCCACCCACTTTTCTGATTATTAATCCCAGTCACCCAGTAACCAGCTATGCTAAGTTTGAGAACCCTGCCATTAACAGTGAAGAAGGGCTGCAGTTTACAATATCCCAGAAAAAATCTGTTTTAACTCCACCCACTTTTTGTAACCTTGACACACAGTCACTACTCAATGACCAAGTTTGTGAGCTTTTGGGTTCCTGGCATTAAAATTGTGCTAATGGAAGCAGTTTATCCAGCAAAGAAATCTGGCAGTTTTTGGCTCCGCCCCTTTACTGAATTTGAACCCCAAACACTTAACGACTGACTGTAGCAGGTTTGAGGCCTCTGCTATTAACAGTGTGAGAATGGCTGCAGTTTCAATATTCCCCTTGAAAATCAATAGGTGAATTTTGATTGGCTCTTGTAGGCTCCACCTACTTTTCAGAATATTAATCCTAGTCACCCAGTGACCAACTGTGTAAAGAACTCTGCCATTAACAGTGTAAGAAAAGCTGCAGTTTACATTTCCCCATGTAAAAAGTTAGTTGTTTTTTGCTCTGCCCACTATTTCTAACCCTGACGTACAGTCACTTAATGACCAAGTTTATGAGCTTTGGGGTCTTTGGCATCAATAAGTTGCATTTAACCATTGAAATTAAACAAATCTGATTGGCTGTTTTTGCCCCGCTCCCTTCAGAATTTAAACCCCAGTCTCCCAGTGACTGACTGTAGCACATGGTAGGCCTCTGCCATTAAGAGTGCATGAATGGCAGCAATGCAAATATTCCCCTTGAAAATCAAAAGGTGAATTTTGATTGGCTGCTGTAGGCTCCACCCACTTTTCTGAATATTAGTCCCAGTCACCCAGTGGCCAACTGTGTCACGTTTGAGAACCCTGCCAATAACAGAATGGCTGAAATCAATCTAACAAATCTGATTGGCTGTTTGTGGCTCCACCCCTTTAGTGAATTTGGACCCCAGTCACCGAATGACTGACTGTATCAGGTTTGAGGCCTCTGCCACTAACAGTGTAAGAATGGTAGCAATGTGAATATTCCCCTTGAAAATCAATAGGTACATTTTGATGGGCTGTGTTAGGCTCCACCCACATTTCTGAATATTCATCCCAGTCACCCAGTGGCCAATTGTGTAAAGGTTGGGAACCCTGCAATGTAAAAAATAAAGTTGTTGGCACCGCCCACTTTTTCTAACCTTGACATACAGTCACTCAATTATCAAGTTTATCAGCTTTGGGGTCCTTGGTATCAATACTTTGTATATTCCCATTGAAAAATAAACAAATCTGGCTGTTTGTGGCTCCGCCCCCTTCCTGAATTTGGACCCTAGTCACCCAGTGACCAACTGTACCAGGTTTGAGGCATCTGCTATTACCAGTATAAGAGAATGGTAGCAGATGAAATATTCCCTTTGAAAACCATTAGGTGAATTTTTATTGGCTGTTGTAGGCTCCACCCACCTTCCAAAATCTTAATCTGCCACCCAATGACCAACTGTGCAAAGTTTGAGAACCCTGCCATTAACGTTGTAAGAATGGCTGCAGTTTATATTTTCCCAGTAAAAGTTGTTTTGGCTCCGCCCACTTTTTGTAACCTTGACACACAGTCACTCAATGACTAAGTTTGTGAGCTGTCAGGTTCCTGGCATCAAAAATGTGTGAATGGAAGCCGTTTATCCACCAAAGAAATCTGATTGGCTGTATGTGGCCCCGCCCCTTTAGTGAATTTGGACCCCAGTCACCCAATGGCCGACTGTAGCAAGTTTGAAGCCTCTGCCATTAAAAGTGTAAGAATAGCAGCAGTTTAAATATTCCCCTTGAAAATTAACATGTGAATTTTGATTGGCTGTTGTAGGCTCCACCCATTTTCTTGAATCTTAATCACATTCACCCAGTGACCAACTGTGTCAAATTTGAGACCCCTGCGGTTAACAGTCTAAGAATGGCTGCAGTTTACATTTTTCCATTTAAAATGAATGGCTGAAATTTGATTGGCTGTTTTATGCTCCGCCCACTTTTCCTGGATTTGTAACCTCGGTCACCAAGTGACCAACTGTGCCAAGTGTGGGGACTGTGGCTTGATTACTGTGAGAATGGCAGCCTTTTACATTTTTTCCATTGACTTGAATGGGTGAAATGTGATTTGCTGTTTGTAGCTCCGCCCAGGTGTGCAGGGGGGCCGCAAGACCCCCAGAACCTATCATCCCAGGTAGTAAGGGATCTGCATACCAAGTTTCGTTCAAATCGGTCAAGCCGTTTTCGCGTGATCGCGGCACACACACACACACACACACACACACACACACACACACACACACACACACTGTACACACACACACACACACACTGTACACACACACACACACACACACACTGTACACACACACACACACACACACACACACACTGTACACACACACACACACACACACACACACACTGTACACACACACACACACACACACACACACACACTGTACACACACACACACACACACACACACACTGTACACACACACACACACACACACACACACACACACACACACACACACACACACACTGTACACACACACACACACACACACACACACTGTACACACACACACTGTACACACACACACACACACACACACACACACACACTGTACACACACACACACACACACACACACACTGTACACACACACACACACACACTGTACACACACACACACACTGTACACACACACACACACACACACACACACACACACACACACACACACACACACACACACACGATTTTATATATATAGATATATATACACACAGAGGGCGTAGCAGCACCACCAGGGACCTTTCCGTACGCCAGCAACGTGAGGGTTCCTGCTGTCAGTATCATACAAAAACACACAGAAGGTTGCGGCACACTGCTCTTGAGCTCAAAGTTTCAGCAAACAGCTTATAGCAACAGTTTCGGGTGAACCTCACTCTTTATCGAGCTACCCCAATATGGCAACAGGAAACAATATATATCTTCCGGACCCGGAAGTGACATCATGGAAACCATGGTAACAAAAATTTGGTGCTCATGACTAATTCTAGTATATGTCACCACAGGGCCTCTTTGATACATGCGGACATTAAGCAGTAGTGATGCAGCAGCTTGGCTCCAGTAATAATCAGCCGGTTTGGGTCTGATAATCATGTGTGACCTCTCTGTGTGGATTGGAGTATATTGTATCTTTCTCCTCAGGATGAATATGATATAATTGTCCTTCACATGCCTGAGCGCTTCCAAGAAGAGGGAGCCGCTACAATGTACCTCCGCGCGATACGCACACGGCGGCGCAGGACACGGGGGACGCCGGCACATACTCTTTTCCCATCAGCTGCAACAAAACAAGCGCCAAGATAAGGCTGCTGGCATCCCGTCCCTGGTGGCATTTTTCATTTATTTTCCACAAATATTATCGTTTTCTGCATTCGAAGACACAACTTGGTTTACTCTTAAAGCAAACCTGAAGAGAAAAAAAACCTTATAATATAATTAAATGTATGTGTAGTACAGATAATGAATACAGCATTAGTAGCAAAGAAAATAGTCTGTTGTTTTTATTTTCAGTTATATAGCTTTATTTATAACATTGCATCATTCTGGTATATTTGCAGTTTAGAAACCACACTGTGTCTTTTAAAGGGAAATGGAAGTGAGAGAGATGTGGAGGCTGCCATATTTATTTACTTTTAAGCAATACCAGTTGCCTGGCTGTCCTACTGATCCTCTGTCTCTAATCCTTTTAGCCATAGCCCCTGAACAAGCATGCAGCAGATCAGGGGCTTGATTCACAAAGCGTCTTTAGACGCGCTAACCAGGGTGCTAAGTAGGTTAGCACCGGATTTCTCAATCATATCGCGCGCTAACTTTGTGCGCGTAAAGTTTTACGCGCGCAAAGTTTTACGCGCGCAAAGTCCCATAGGCTTTAATGGGCACTTCGCGCGGTGCGCCCTGCGCTCTGTGCAGTACACGCGCATAAAGTTTTGCGCGCGTAAAGTTTTATGTGCGAAAAGCATGTTTAGACGTGCTAAGGGGGTTTTCACAGGCGTGCTAACAGTTAGCACCGCTTTGTGAATCAAGCCCCAGGTGTTTCTGACATTATTGTCAGATCTGACAAGATTAGCTGCATGCTTGTTTCTGGTTTGATTCAGACACTACTACAGCCAAATAGATCAGCAGGGCTGCCAGGCAACTGGTATTGCTTAAAATGAGATAAATATGGCAGCCACCATATCACTCTCACTTCAGTTCCACTTTAAGCTATAAAATAAAGCAGAAATTATGACCCTTTGAACTTTCCGACAGTAAAACCTTATCTCAAGCTGTCTCTCAGGACTGGAAACCACTAGGAATTGCTGCAGTGCTTTAAAATCACCGCAGCCCTTTATGCAGCGATTCCTAGTGCAATTGCAATAACGATTCCTCAACACTTGGAAGCGCTGTACAGTAAACTGTATAGTGCTTCCGATTAGTAATTCGCTAAGGAAGAGGTCATAGGTGCTTCTCTATGACCAATCAGAAAAGCGCCTGTGACCTCTTCCTTTAGGGGAGGGGCTAAAGACGGAAACAGGAAATCCAGACACCTGGTGAGTATAATAAAGTTTTTTTGAATGGTAATTGCTCAGGAAGAGTTAAGAAACTCCAGTTGTTATCAATGCAAAAGAGCCATTGAGCTCCAGGACTTTTAATGTGTCAGAGAGCTCTGTCTTCTGAAGCTTGTTATCTCAAGTGTCAGTCACTGTATTGTTTTTTCTTCTGCAGAGGACAGGTCAGAAGTTCACAGCCTACTCTGTAAAATCGTTTAGAATGCTGAGTAGTTTGAAAACTGCAAATATTAGAGAATTATGCAATGTTATAAAAAACACTATATAACCGAAAATAAAAATATGAGAATATATATATTTTTTTGCTTCTAACCTTCTTGTAATTATCCGTACTACACAACCAATTCATTAAATCATATTTTTTTTTTCGCTTCAGTGTCTCTTTTAATATTGCGAACAGGTTGAAACCTTTCATGAGTGTTATAATGCACGGTGTGCAGTGGGTAGCAGTCTCACCTTGCAGCTCTGCTTCTTATCCCAGTGTTTATCTCCTGCTATTCCGACACCCCATGCCGGTATGTTTAGATCTAGGCCTTGCTTCACTTTACAGCCAGGTTTGCCTGCAGCGCTGTGCTCTCGGTGCACCTTGTCACTTGTTGTGCATCAGCTTCAGGCCCAATTCAGTCTGACAGCCCCTCTGATCATATTCCGCCCCCCCCTTATTGATACAGAACAGTCTAATTACTGAGCTGTCAGTCAGGGAGCGGTGGGGGGTCCCAGCCTCTCCTCATCCACCAGACGCCTGATTATAGCCGACTGCTCTCCCTGCTGCCACGGGCACTTCCTCTTATACAGCTCCCAGCACACATAAAGCTATAAGATTACCAGTGACCCCAGAGTGGGAACGCCAGCTGCTGACCTGGGAAACACACTCAAAGCAGATCCGAGGTGAAAAACTAACTATAACAAGTAACTTGTCTATATATCTTATCTATAGTTTAGATTTACACAGCGTATCTAGCTGCAAACAGCTTCAACATTTTATGATTATTTATTCCTGTGATACAGTGAGAGCAGCCATGATCTGTTTGTCACATTGTCACAGGCTGAGGGCTGGAGATGCTATCAGCTTGCCTTTGTGTAAATTCAGTCCCCTCTTCTCCTCCCTCCTCCCCTCTGCCTCTGAAATCAATGGCTAGTAACCTCCTCCTGCCCAGACTGAGTTCCCATAAGCCCTTGCTACAGTGCCAAGGCACAAAAGGAGCTGTGGGTGTGGCTTGTTTAGTTTATAGGGAATTAGAGTATTAAAACAAAAAAAGCATTTGGCTTGAGGAATGCTCTATAAATTGTAGGACAGGAACACAATTATGCAATGAGTAAAAGTTTATCTCGGATCCACTTTAAAGCAATTAGAATTCTTGATCTACCAAATTACCTGTGCAGCCCCATTGTAATGGGATCACTATCCACTCTGCTATATAATCCACCTACAGCCCGCATGGGAGCACCGCAAGGCTGGAAATCCAGATGCTGGAACAACATGCATGCCTTAAAGGGAATCTGAAGTGAGAATGATATGGAGGCTGCCATATTTATTTTTAAACAGCACCAGTTGCCTGGCATCCCTGCTGATCTATTTGGCTTCAGTAGGGTCTGCTGACTCACACAACTGAAACAAGCATGCAGCTAATCTAGTAACATTTTTGTTAGAAACTTTTGATCGCCATGCTTGTTCAGGGTCTATGGCTGATAGTATTAGAGGCAGAGAATCAGCTGGATAGCCAGGCAACCGGTATTGCTTAAAATTAAGTAAATAAGGCAGCCTCCACATCCCGCTCACTTCAGATTGCTTTTAAAAGGGGGAGTCTACTAAGATTGAGGCTAGGTTCACAGTGGTCAGTTGCATAATGCACGTGGTATAATGTGTTATAGTGACTGTGAACGCACTTCCCATTCATTAATCTAAGTCCTCGATTCAATGAACGCCGGTGTCTATGAGACGCCTGCATTCATTGTATCTTCCTGTTGTTACAGTGGTACGCATTACTTCCAATTCACGCCCTTACGTATGTGAATCATAAATAATGACTGAGGACATCTAGTGGCCAAATAGTAAAACTACATCAAAAAATTTTATTTAATAAAAATACCTACACTTACATCTAAGATTAACTATTTCCCTCCCACACTCCCCCATAGTACCTAAACAGTTTTATATTTATATGAACTGTAGGTCAAGGGGGTATATTACTGTAATTTTTAATTTGCGGGCTTATAAATAGTGATGGACCCAAAACTGAAAAAATGCATCTTTATTTCTAAATAAAATATTGTGGGTTTTATCTACACTAGAACATTTTATTTTAACACTATATTGGCCGAAAACGGAGATATAATTAATTGTTTTCATTTTTTTCTTATTATTCCAATTAAAATGTGTTTAGAATAAAATAATTCTTCGCATGATGTACCTCCCAAAGAAAGCCTAAGTCGTGGTGAAAAGAACAAGATATAGATCATGTCGTTGCGATTAGTTGTGATTAAGTTATTGGCGAAAGAAAGGGAGGAGCGCTGACAGGTGAAAATTGCTCTGGTCCTAAAGGGGAGAAACCCTCAGGGGTCAAGTAGTTAAACTATGAAACAGAAGCAGAGTTAATGACCCTTTGAACATCCCTGCAGTA
Source organism: Hyperolius riggenbachi (assembly GCF_040937935.1). Taxonomy (NCBI): domain Eukaryota; kingdom Metazoa; phylum Chordata; class Amphibia; order Anura; family Hyperoliidae; genus Hyperolius; species Hyperolius riggenbachi. The sequence continues at coordinate 53,852,888 of NC_090646.1, forward strand.
AAACCTTATCTGAAGGTGTCTCTCACTGTTCCTTTGATGTACTTCAGAAAATAGGACTGTCACTGACCCAGGTTGGGTCGAAGACCTCAGAGAAGCTCTTTTGCATAGATAACAACTGAAGTTTCTTAACTTTCCTTGAACTGGAAACAATATGAGACGTGTTTCTTTGCTACTAATGTTCTATTTCTTAACTGTACTACACATACAATTCATTATATCATAAGATTATTTTCACTTCAAATTCCCTTTAAACTAAAGGCTACCCGAGGTGACTGAGAGGTATATGGTGGCTGCCATATTTATTTCCTTTTAAACAATACCAGTTGCCTGGCAGCCCTGTTGATATTCTGGCATAAGTAGTGTCTAAGTCAAAACCCTGGAACAAGCATATGGCTAATGCAGTAAAACTTGAGTCAGCTGAGTCAGAGTACCTGATCTGACAGCTTTGGCAGCCTTCATATCCCTCTCACCTCAGTTATCCTTTAAAGGATACCAGAAGTGACATGTGACATGATGAGATAGACATGTGTATGTGCAGTGCCTAGCACACAAATAACTATGCGGTGTTCCTTTTTTCTTTCTCTGCCTGAAAGAGTTAAATATCAGGTATGTAAGTGGCTGACTTAGTCCTGACTCAGACAGGAAGTGACTACAATGTGACCCTCACTAATAAGAAATTCCCCTTTTTACCTATTTCCTGCTCTCAGAAGCCATTTTCAGCTAGGGAAGTGTTTTATAGCTGGAATTTCTTATCAGTGAGGGTCACTGTAGTCACTTCCTGTCCTGAGTCAGGACTGAGTCAGCCACTTACATACCTGATATTTCAGGCAGAGAAAGAAAAAAAAGGAACATAGCATAGTTATTTGTGTGCTAGGCACTGTACATACACATGTCTATCTCATCTTGTCACATGTCAGTTCAGGTATCCTTTAATACGTGTAATGGGAGGTATGTAAGATATATGTACACACGTACCCCTACAATGGCCAGCGTCAGTGCTTTTATGTCAGATCTATACCGTAACCGTGTGTGTATTGCAGAAATGTTGCTATAAGTCTATTTTAAGAAGAACAATTGTCAGCATTACATGAATGATGCAACACTAATAATAATTATGAGCCTCTGAGGAAATAATGATAATAATTATGTGCCTCTTATGTAATAAGGATAATTTGAGGGCCTCTCAATAAATCCTGCCATTTCCCCTGATTTGTACAGGTATCTGGAGTCATTTCCCCTCGCTGCTGAGCAGTGATTCCATCTTTCCTGATACTATCTAAGGCGCAGGGTACGCCCGCGGTACAGCGAATGGGTCAGCGGCGGTGTAATTCTATTAGTGCTGGGCTGTAGTGGGCGGGGATTCCTGACCCCTCACCTCTCTCTGGCCTGCAGGTAGTGTAATTCTATTAGTGCTGGGCTGTGGTGGGCGGGGATTCCTGACCCCTCACTTCTCTCAGGCCTGCAGGCAGTGTAATTCTATTAGTGCTGGGCTGTGGTGGGTGGGGATTCCTGACCCCTCACTTCTCTCTGGCCTGCAGGCAGCGTGGGTCTACACTGTCTCTGTAGTTTAGGAGTTGCTCTGTTTTTGATTTTCCTCACAGGCTGTGGGGAAATGTGTCTTTCCACCAGGACGTCTCATAGCGCTGGTATGCGGCAGAAAAACACATCTCCCCGCACCGTTTCAGAGTCTTCCCTTTCAGGTGATGTTCCGACATCGAGATTTAGGGCTGGTGCACACCAAGAACGCTTTTAAAATCTCCAGCGCTTGGCTAATGTATTTGAATGGGATGGAGCACACCAGAGCGGTGTGATTTTCACGCTAACGCGGGTCCTGCAGCATTTTTGCTGATTTCTGCGGCGATTCAGCCTCAATGTTCAGTATAGGAAAGTGGAAAATCGCTCTGAAATGCGCTAGATCAGAGCGGTTTTCCAAGCGTTTTTGTTACAGAAGCTGTTCAGTTACAGCTCTACTGTAGCAAAAAATAAAATATGCTACACCAAATGCTCCAAAAATCTCTAGGCATGCTTAGAAAATCACTAGACACCTGCCTAGAATCGCCTAGTATAGATGGCTCGAACCTCCAATTTTCGGTTCGCGAACTTCCAAAAAAGTTCATGAACCTGCAAACTTTTCGAATCGCAATAGACTTCAATGGGCAGGCGAACTTGAAAAACTACAAACACTGTTTCTGGCCACAAAAGTGATGGAAAAGATGTTTCAAGGGGTCTAACACCTGGAGGGAGGCATGGCCGAGTGGGATACATGCCCGAAGTCCCGGGGAGAATTACAGCAGGGTTATAATACCTAAAAGGCAGAAATCACATTGCATTGCTAAATTGGAGGCCTAAAGTGCTTGAAAACATCTTGTGTGTGTATACATGGATCAGCAGGTAGTGTAAGTAGTATACTGCCTCACACTGACCAAACTCACTGTGTAACGCAGCGCCAACAGCTGTTTGTGTATTGATAGCCATGCTGGACTGGTGCGCACGATGGCGAGAGTGCAGGCGATGGCAGTTTTCAAGTCCATTTGGTCGGGCTGAGGTAGCTCAATGACAGAACAACAGTGACTGTCCAGCCAGAAAAATTAGGCATGTACACGCACCAGAAAAATTACTATTATGTTTGGTAGCAGCGGCCATAAAAATTCAGGAATCCACCTGGAGTGCTGGACCCTGTTGGTGGTGGCGGAGAGAGCAGTCAAGCGGCCTGCAGGCAGAGATGCTGTGTGGGGACTGACTTAGACTTGGGGCAGGCAGCAGTGGCCGGCAGGCAGAGATGCTGTGTGGGGACTGACTTAGTCTTCGGGCAGGCAATAGCCCTCCGGGATCCATGCCTCATTCATTTTGATAAAGGTGAGGTACTGAACACTTTTTTGACCTGACTGCTGGTGGTATAATACAATGTGCAGTTATGCAGGTGCAGTAAAAAGGTATGCATTGACTGCTGCTATAATACAATTGTGCAGTCACACAGGTGCAGGAAAAAGGTATGCAGTGACTGATGCTATAATACAATTGTGCAGTCACACAGGTGCAGGGAAAAGGTATGCACTGACTGCTGCTATGATACACTTGTGCAGTTACACAGGTGCAGGGGAAAGGTATGCAGTGACTGGTGGTGGTATAGTATAATACAAAGTGCAGTCACACAGAGGCAGCGAGAGGTATGCAAGGAATGTGCTGGGCCTGGCACAGTACAGCAATTGGCAAGGGCCAGCTGCGACAGACAGGGCTGTATATGCAGTGTCAGTGGCACACACACCAAAAAAAAAAAACACATCAGAAGAACATTAGCTCTCAAAAGAGCTGTTTGGGGGTGCTTTTCATCAACAAATATCAGCAAGAAGCAAGCTAACAGACCTCCTAAGTATCGCTTTCCCTATCTCTCCAATGTCTCTCCCTTCTCTCACTAATACAGCAGCACACAGAGTGAGAACATGGCTGACGCTGCTGCCTTTTATAAGGGGGAGGGGGCTCCAGGAGGGAGTGCAGCCTGATTGGCTGCTATGTGTCTGCTGACTGTGATGTAGAGGGAGTTTAGCCCAATGATGTAGTATAGGGGGTGGGTCAAACTTGCTAAGTTTTCGCGGTTCACCGCAAACACGAACCAGCTAAGTTTGCGCGAACAAGTTCTCCGGTGAACCGGTCGGGCCTTCTCTATCACCTAGGAAAAACACTTCAATAAGCGCTGAGCATTTGCGATTATGCTATCGCTTTTTGGTGTGCCCTGGCCCCTACTGAGATTTCTTGTGTCATTCAATTTCCCTTCCATTCCATGATTGGGGATTGGCCAATACCAACACAGACGCTTCCTAATATGGCCACCTGTGTTCTGCAGCAGGTCCTCACCCAAATAAAACAGGGAAGGTGTTTCCCTTAAAACAAACTTGAAGTGAGAGGATAATGGCAGCGTGGTGGCGTAGTGGTTAGCACTCTCGTCTTGCAGCGCTAGGTCACTGCTTTGAACCCCAGCCAGGACACTATCTGCATAGAGTTTGTCATACCTCCCAACTTTTTAATATAAGAAAGAGGGGCACTTTAAGACACCCCAGCCACACCCCCGACACACCCCCGACACACCCCTAGTCACGCATATCACAAAGAATTCAGAATCAAAATATACATTTTTATCATTTAAACTACACTGGTTCTTCACATTGACATTAATTTTTCTTTTTCTTTTCTTTCTTTTTTTTTTTTTTTTTTTGGGGGGGGGGGGGGTCATTTTAAAATAAGAAATATATCAATTTAATTGATGGGAATAAAGTTTTGAGTTGATTAAACACAATGTTAAGTAGTAAAATACATATATTTGCACAGATCTGTACATCAGTTTTGAAAGAGGGACTTGGTTTCCAAAGAGGGACTGTCCCTCCGAAAGAGGACGAATTGGTAGTTATGGAGTGTCAGGAACGGGCCCGCGGCACGCCTGCGTATACGGTTCCCGACTGCGGGTTTGACCAGATCGAGAGGGGAAGCAGCCTTAGTCAAGCTAAAACAAGGCTGGGACCCCTCAGAACACTTCTCATTGCCACCACTAGCTGTCGCTAGACACTTCCACTCTGCTGTCGAGTCCTCAGCGCGCAATCCGCGTTTTCGTATTCGGGTCAGCTTTGCGCTTTCGGACGAAAACGGGAACGCCACGCACCCACACACACAGTACGGTTGTACAGTAACACAGCACAATCAGGCACTGACTTGTAATGCAAGTTACACTGTCGTGCAGCAAAACCACTAACAGTCGTTCTGAACGATACTGTTAGCCACTCCCACTCTGCTGTCGAGCGCAGAAGTGCCCCATACACACAATGCAATTACAATTTCATATGGTAGTGTTGCTCAAGCATACAATTAGGCATGGACTTATACACAGTTACACTGCAGTCTCTTCTAGGCTGTAAGTGTTAGTTTAGTACAGCAGAAGTCAAGCTTATTAAATAACAATTTAATATTCCAGGAAAAAAGTGGAACAATGCAGAAAGTAATATATACAACAGATGTACAAAAACAAAGTAAAAAAGTTACAAAGTAAACGTTACAAGATAAAAGTTACAAAAATACACACAAGGATATTTGCGTAAAAATAAAATGGGGATTAAAACATTACCAACTTGAAGGTCTAAACGTTGTTGGCGGGAGCACGCCGTTTTTTCGACCAGGAGTCGAGATCATCCCTAGCTATGCGCTATCTCCAGAAGAAGATGTCCTGTGACTGTCCTGGACCAACTTAAATAGTCCGAAGTGTCCCCTGGGGCATTTAATGTCCAGCCCCCAGGAACTAATGCAATCTCCTAGATTGTGACATCACCGAACGCTTGTCATAGTCTTCCTGTGATATGCAAACTTTAAAGGGTTCCTGTTTTAGCTTTTTGAAGGTTGCAGAATTCAACAGGTAAGATTGTATCCTAACAGACATCAAAAGGCTTCCTCAACATTATTTCCTAGCATCAAAGCTTTCCTGTCTCCGTTTTTAAAGTCTGCAGAGATTTCCAACCCCTTCCAGCCGGCTGTCATGTAAATTTCAAACCTTCAGGTGTCAGCTTCCCCTGTCCCCAAGACTCTGGTAGGCTTGCTTTGTATAATGGGACAATGGCTGACTCCAGAGTTCAAAAGCCATGCCGACCAGCCTATTCTTCCTCAATTGGCAGCTAATTAGCAGTAGACACAGTTTCCCCTGATGGACAATGAGGGCAGAGGTAATGTACATTTACATGCAGACTCACATTAGCCTTCAGTTTACTCTGGCCAGGTGACCAATTACTCCCAAGCACAATACACATCTGAGGTTTTACCCAGTAGACAGAAAAAGGACAGAAATATGTTCTGTTATTATCCTTAACATTATCAGCACCCCAATATATCACCACATGGAGTATATATGTTCTCCTCATGTCTGTGTGGGCTTCCTCCGGGGACTCCAACTTCCGCGCAAATCCCAAAAACAATCAGAAAAGTTAAATGGCTTCCCCCTAACTTGGCCATAGACTACGATACATACACTACATGCTATGGACATATGACTATGGTATGAATTACATTGTGAGTCCCTCTGAGGGACAGTTAGTGACAAGACAATATACTCTGTAATATGCTAAATAATAATCATGAGATTGCCGATGACCCTTCAAGGGTGCCCATACATTACTAGATATTGCAGCCTGATTCACCTTACCATTTGTACATTTTATAGAATCAGAAGAAAATCAGTGCAGCAACATGGCTGCCCGATCGATTTTTCACCTTAATTTCTTCCCAAAATCAGTCGAATGGATCTGAAATGGACAAAAAATCTTGGTCACAAGGCCTCGATTGGGTGCGTGGTGGTAACAACAGCTCTTGATATTGCAATGACCAATGGACCTGATGGACCCCGGCCGATGTCCCCTCAAGTCTAAAGAGTTCCCCCATACCCATGCTCAGTGATTTAAAGTCTCAGCTCTCTGCTGGTGGGACTCCTGGCTTCCTCGGGTGAGGAAAGATGGAACTGTGCATGCACAGGTGGAGTACAGCAGCGGGCGCCACATGCGCAGTTGCTCATGACTTAAGCCAAAGACGCTGGGTTAACAGAGCCGCCAGCGGGACCAAGGAGGGGCCCCAGAAGACGACAAGGAACCTCGTGGGCTACGGGGGCCGGAGGAAGCCCCAGGTAAGGGAAGATTTTCATTTTTAAGAGCTGCTCAGAGTCCCTTTAAAAATAGAGGTATTCGCCACTCATAACTGAAAACATACATCCCATCAAGGCCACATCTGTGATAGTGACTACCACCACCAACTGGTCAAATACTGCAACAGGTAAACATTGTCTAAGAATTCCCCATTGTGTTACTAACAGATCAAAGGAATTTGAAAATGAAAAAGTGCTGTGCCTATCCTAGGGTAAAAAAAATAAAAATATTACCAGTCCACAGTGTACATTAAACTAAAAGCAGATTGTTCCATTGATTCACGAAAGATGCCACCTAGGAGAGTCATAGGTCTAACCAGATTAATTTGCCATTCTATCCCAATTATTCCCCTGATGAGTCATTTTCAACCCAAGTGCTAGTTTTTGTGGATCCCCCATTTGCAGCTCATTGAACTTGACTGAGACCGTTGACACAAGCTCTGCTTTTGGTTGAAGAAGGTTGGGTTGGAATTTTGACTTTTTTCCGGCTACAAATTAGAGTGTTCCATTGCGGACTCAAGGGTAATTTACGTTTCTGGATGTTTATTTCTAATCGAAAGAGACAACTTCTCAGGTGGTTCCAGCTCTGGCCACAGCTCAGTTTAATACAGAAAAGTTAATTAGCTGTATTAGCCGTAATGGAACGATGGAGGCCCTTGAAGTGGCTTGGCTGGAGATCTGTGAAGAACGCAAGCCATTGTATGTCAAAAATATAAAAATTCCAATAAAACCAAAGTCTAAATTTAGCCACAAAATTACACCGGCAACTTCTGTTTCATCCAGAAACCAGGCTTGGAACCCTCTGAGCCTGCTGCTTTCCAAGCTGGAAGGCTTAATGAAATTTGCAGATGATATGGCGAGGTCTTCAAATAAAGATGTCCTTCAACAGTTTTTGTGCAAGTAAGACGGCTCCCTTTCTTTAGGAACATTAAAAAAAGGTATATTTGAATGCTGCATAATCCAATGTCTTGCAGCTCTCTTGATATATATATATCTTGGCCTGAGTATGGTGGGGAGGTGGAGGAGGAAAGGTGAGAGCTGGAGACTTCCATGTGAGGTTCCTCTGAAGTTTGAGGGACATTGTAGACTCTGGTGGAATTTGTGAGAATGAGGAGAGCGAAGGTCTCCAGGATAAAACCTTTTTTTGTGTCAGACCCAAGTTTCCACAGGCAGCATTAGTGTCAGAGACAAAACAAGACAACTTGATGAAAAGTTATTGTAATATATCTGCTGGTATGATGGGAACAGACATTTACTGTCAGAGAAAATGTTCTCCTAAAGACTGCCAGGTTGGAGGGATCAATATTTAGGCTAGATTTCCCCTCCAAGGCATTTACACATCAGGGATGGGAAAGGCTATAAACAGAAAGAGCATACAGTACAGTTTTCACTTCCAGACACATACTGGGCCTGATTTAGGCTTCTTTCACACTGCATGTCAGTGGCGTAGCTAAGGAGCTATAGGCCCAGGTGCAAGTTTTGCATTGGGGCCCCCCAAGCATGCTATACATAGCAATTAATACGGTTCTCCAAAACCAGTAAAGGACATCCACAGTGTCAGAGGTGCAAGAAGGGGATAAGGGACAGTTTGTTAATGATTACTGCTAGTCAAAGCATCTATAGAAGTGAACATTATCAGCTAAGGACCAATAAAGAGCTAATACTGTGGTTGAATGAGGACCCCACGGGGCCCCTCTGGCCCAAGGGCCCCCGATGCGGTCGCTACCTCTGCACCCCCTATTGCTACGCCACTGCTGCACGTAAAAACGTTCCATTTATTGGAACGGAAGGGATATGAACGAATGCTAACGGTTACTATGGAGCATTAACCTTATTTACTTATTTCCACAAAAACAATATATTGCACTTACATTTAAAAGGTAGTTACAGTGCATATCAGAGGATGCCCACAATACGTTCTCCTTCCCTCGGTCTGGCCAGGCCCTGGGATCGCTACAGCTAATTCGGCGTTGTTCTTGCGGTGGAGCAGGAGATGAGGGGTCGTGGACTCGTCGCGCTGAATGCCTCTCTATGTCAAGCATTGTTAATGCACCATAGGAGCGCTCTTGTTTTCTTCTTGTTCAATTTAGTGCCTGGTACCACCCAGTTGAAGAACAGCACCTAGTGCATTTGACAAGAGGAATACCTCTCAAATATACAAAAATCTGCTGTCCTCCAGTAGCGCAGGATAAAAATCTTTTTCATCTGTGTAACAGATCCTATGCAAAGCCATAATGCTGGGAATACACGGGTCGATTCGGCGGCCGATTAGCCGCCGGATCGACTCCCGCCGCGTCCCCGCTCGTCCGCGCGGATTGATTGACGCTCGTCCCCACCGGTGCTCCTTATCAGCTGCTCGATTCCCTCCCATTGTCCGCCAGCGGGGATCGAGCAGGCGGGGGTCGAGCAGCGTGATCGGACCAGCTGAATATTATCAGCTGGCCGGATCAGCTGCTCGATACACGGTACAGAAACGTACCGTGTATCCCCAGCATTAGAGCCATTTAGATCTGTCTATTTGCGATGGATCCGTTTGTTCCCTTTGGACAAGCAGAATACAAGTTGGGTCTTCCATGATTTTTCATAATTAGGCTGAACACAGCGGATGGCAGTGGAGGCCAACGGAATGGCCTAACACTAACCCCTCTTAGTGCCTAACACTAAGCCCCCTCCTAATGCCTAACACTAACCTACCAGTGCTACCACTTCTAGTTCCTTACTTTAATTTTCCCCCTTCTAGTGCCTGGTTAAACGTATAGGCTAGTAGCTTGGGGCACTGGTGCCGGAGGGGGGAGGGTTAGATTTAGGCACTAGGATGGGGGTTAGCTTTAGGCACTAAGGGGGGATTAGGTGTGGGTTCTTTTTAGGTGCTGGGAGGGAAGTTGGGTTTAGGCAGTAGGTGGGGGAGGGGTTGTTTTAGGCACTGGGAGTGGGGTTGGATTTAGGCATTAAGTCATTAAGTGGGGGTTCAAGTGAGAATGGCCACTGGGTATGTATATAATAAAATATCTGTAATTTAAATATTCAAATATTTTTACTATCAGCAACTTTTGTGCACACAACCAATGCAGCAGCAGCGATACATGGACTCAAAACAAAGGGGTGCACATGGGTAAACTGGCCCATTGTTTGTGGCCCCGAGCTCCTCGGGCCCCCCAATTTAAAGACTGCAGAGATCACAACAACTTCACTGTCAGCACGTTACTAAAATGTAATGGGCCCCACGTTCACTTTAGCTCGTCCCTATTGGCAGAAGGGGGGCTCACCTGTAGCTGGTCGATGCGGCAGAGCAGGCTGGCTTCCCCCGCTGCGCGGCGCTGCCATATTTCCACCACCACGGGATAATTGCATGTGCAGGTCCCTCGAGCAGAAACCATCCACCATGGAAATTCTAAAGCTAATTATCTAGCGGGGATGGGGAGGGCGGGCTGGAAATAAATCCTCTTATAAACACAGTATATATATTTCCCTTTCAAGTCTCTTATTATCCCTGCCTGGCGGGGGAACAGGTACCAGAATTCCAGGCAAGAGAACCTGATACGTCACACAGATCAGAGCGGGCGTTATTGATATCTTGCGAGGCAAATCATTGGAGTCACAGCGCGGCCACTGCCGCAGCTCACGTTCTAAATCACGTTTATTAAATCGCCCCGTCCGCAGGGAGAGCCCTGACTTTCCCCGGATAATGAAACGCGTACGACCCGATACGTTTTCATCCCTCTCAC